>NW_016158219.1:31763-64023 GCF_001687245.7 Rhagoletis zephyria | reverse complement strand
AAAAAACTTTAGAAAACCGTAGTAGAAAGCGTAGTAAATTTCTGAAGAAAGTAAAAATAAGCTTTTTATTTTATGTATGCAGCTCTCAAGAAAAGCAAAAACTCCATATAAAATGACGTACGAGAAATGGGTAAGAAATTTTCTTTAGTCAAATTTCCTTAAGGCAGTACGCAGTTCTTAAGTAATTTACTACGCTTTCTACTACGGTTTTCTAAAGTTTTTTGTGAAAAAAGAGCACAAGGCAACCCAGGTTTGCAACAGAAATATATGCCCGTTCCATTATTTCTTGAGGAAAGAGTGAGGCAACAGGCTGTGAAGTATCAAAAATGTCAAAATTCCTTGGACACACGCGAAATAAAGGCCTTTTTTCTTGACCGTTTTCTTGAGAGCTGCATACAGGGCTTTATAAAACACAAGCGTTAATTACGTACTTAGTTATTGATATTATTCTTCATTAAGCATTGATATTATACTTAACCTACATTTTGCTCATAAAAAACAAATAATTATGTACAAGGCGAATCTATACAAGGTGGTGTTATCGGATCCATTGATTTCACGGCGAATTTGTACCTTTTGTCAAAATGATGTGTTTCTTGTAATTCTGCTTTGTACTGATTGTCATTGTGCGTATAATTTGTTGTTGTAATTTTTATTTTTGTTCTGTCGACACCAGCTTGTATAAATTCGCCTTGATTATGTATATTTTATCATCTAGGGGTTACCTTAAACTCGTAAAGTCTTAAACTGTGTAAAACTCGTTAGTTTACGAGGCTTTTATGGGAACCCCCTTTGTGAAAAGGTGTAAATAGGTGCGTAAAGTGACTGTTTGACAGATCAACCAGGATTTTGTAAAGCAATTTTTGTTTCGTAATGTTGTCCATAACATTCCGCCATTTTGTCTCTATCACTTTTTGCTAAAATACAATTAAAATTACCGAAAATGAGCAGAAAATAGGCAATAAGGCAATACAGTTGGTGGATGAACTTCGTTCATTTCATTCGCTTATTATTTTTTTTCTTTTATTTTCATTATTTTAACATACATTTTAGTGTAAAAATTTCGGCCCTTCGGCAACATTGAAGTTTACGAGGCCGTTTGCGCATCAAATTCGTTTCTTAATTTTACTAGGGGTTCGTAAATTGAGCTTCATACAAATTTTAAAAGTTCTTTTACGAGGTTTACGAGGCGTTTACGAGTTTAAGGGAAGACACCTATCGAAAAGAACTAACCATGAGGCGAAATTCCCCACAGTAAGTGCTGCCGTGCGCGCAAAACGAAAACGCTGCACACAACCCAAAAGTACTCATTGGTGACCAATTGGTGAAAAACTGCGAAAAGGTTTATTACTGTATATACTGTGGTCGGTGTTGTGCTTCATACGAAGTTCGCATGAGGCGATTTTACAGGCAACTTTTAGTTGAAAGCAACAATCGTCTGGTTTGAACGGCCTTTCAACCACAGTAGGTTCATTCCTTATCTTTTTGGACTAAAATCTGAAAAGTGTCAAAATGCCAGAGCATAAGCAAAATGCGCTCACTAAAAGAGAATAACAGGAAAAGTAAAGGAACGCAAAAAACCAAATTTTTAGTCCGAAGAATGCCAACAACAAAATTAACGTCAAATAAGAACAGAAATTTTAGCGTATTCTTTAATTTCCGTTAATTTAAATTCAGTTGAGTGTGACACTTTTCAGGATTTTGCCAGAAAAAATTCTTCTGACTAAATCTGACTACTTCGGACTGATGTGAGTCACTCTCACTGACTGTTGCTCTCTCACTTTTTCCGTCATTTCCGAGTTAAGGAACGCTTTTTGGACTAAATCTGACTACTTCGGACTTTTTCTGACTATTTCTGGGAGATAAGGAACGCTCCTAGTATATACAGTAATAAACCTTTTTCAGTACTCCCCGGGGGTAAAATCTGATCAGGGTTGATTATGAGAAGGAGCATGAATTTTGCTGATTCAGAGTTGTATACAAAATTGCTATGGCATGAAAGGCAGCAACAACCGTACTATGGCAGAATGACACAGGTAATTTTGTAAACAAACACTTTCCTAATAATAATAAATGCTATTTATTTTCCAATATTCAGATATCCAGCTTGTAACCACGGGCAGTGGCATGTGAGGGTCACTAAAATCTACTCGTCATGTTGGAGCAGCTCCGGGTAATGGACCATTTACTGTGCTGGCCGAACTTATGGCCACCATAACCAACGAAGTCCCCAAGAAAGTGCATGTCCTGAATTTATACGGTAGCAATTCAAAGCGATAACTATTTTATGTGTGTATGATTCATATTTGTGACATATTGTACTTTGATTTAAAGTATTTTTAAGGAGCTCCGGGCAATGGTCGTTCAAATTTAGGTGTGATCAACGAACTGTCTGGGCGGATGCGCTGGCAGGCATTGGAGTCTCTATGACTATACATACCTTGTTTGTGTGTGGAATAAAGACTTAAATATATTCGGAAATTTTAGAATTTTACTTGATGAATTCACAAAATAACACAAAATTCACGTTTTTCATAAAAATATAATTGTACAATGGATTACTCTTCATTAAGCATTGATATTATATTTAACATACATTTTGTTCATAAATAACACATAATTATATACATTTTATCCTTGAAAAGAAGTTTTTCTAATAATGAGTCGAAATTCCCCACAGTAAGTGTTGGCGTGCGCGCAAACCGGGAACGCTGCACACAACCCAAAAGTATTCCTCGGGGGCCGATTTGTGAAAAACTGCGAAAAGGTTTATTAATGTATATACTGTGCTTTCAACTAATCGCTTCCAATAAAGTTTGGCTGCAGCCAACTTTTGATTCAACTAATCGCCTCTAAAATTGCCGGGAGAATTGCCTCATGCGAACACGGTATTAGCTATAACACCGACCTTATGCCCGTATGATATTAGGTTCGCGATCCAGAAAATAAAGGTCGCGCCATTCGTGGACCGCTAACCCTCTCTTCGTCGATTTGACAGCATCCACCCATTCGCTAACGTCACACAATACTTTTGTTTACATTTTCTGGTTCGTGACACTTTAGGTTATTTCAACTTTACAAATTTACAAATTGGAAAGATTTTGAGCGTTGTTTTGTTTTTTGTGAAAACTTATAAAAAAGTTATAAATTAAAGAAAAAAATGAGGTGTGCAGTGATTAATTGTGCTAGTGTTAGTGCCAAAGGATCTGGGTGCAGTTTTTTTACTTTTCCGGCCGACATTGAGTTGGTGGAAAAGTGGATCCAGTTCTGCCGGAGACCAACGGATTTCAACGCCCGAACCAGCGTCATCTGTGTAAAACACTTCACCACTGATGACTTCGAGAACGAGCTACCTACGAGAACCTATAAATTGAATCCGGCATCAGATCACATGCAATAAACGGCAACATTTCATTACGATGTATTTTTTATTTATTTGTTATTTGAAAATATAACACGTTCCCCTGATAAAGCTTTTTATTTATACATACTGACCTTCTGCTTCCTACCGGAAATGTTAAGCCGTATGCATAAAAACTAAGCAATTGCTTTTTTCTTGAAATTGCATACCTTTCACTTAAATTTGTTTGAACATAATATTTGAATTATTAATAAACAAGCACATGTACTTATTGCCAATAACAATTTCTATTTTATTTAGTTTTAAACTTTTCTTTATATATTTATGATTACATAAATCGGTTCTCGTTTTATTACACAGGATCATCTCTACTTTTTATAGAATATTTTGAAAAAAAAGTGAAACTAAGTGAAGTAATTTTATTATTGGCAGAATTAGTGTCTAATCCTACGTGACTGCTTCTAAAAGCTATCGTGTTTCACGTGGCATATAAGACTTAATTTCATTATTACATTAGTGTTTTTTATATGTATGTATATGAATAGGATATTATATATTTATGTATTTAAAAACCCACAACTTTAAGACCGCGCATCTGAACTTGTTAAAATCTTGCCGTGTCACAAACATATTCGTTATTATGTAAGGAAAACTACGAAGAATATGAAAAAGAATATCAGTACTGCGAAGATTTTTATCATCAGTTTGGAAGTACTTCAATATTTCACCATGCGCCGCTTCTATGTTCAATTCGGCATCTTGTATGTTTGTATCGATACGCTCCACAGTCTCCTCTTGCTCCTTAACCATATGTGCTGATTGTTGAAATATACCGCCTAGCTCGACAATAGTCGATTCAATGTTCTGCATAGTCTCAGCCCGCTGTTGCACGTAACTATCGGAGTCATCATATAATGCAATCTGCTGCTGCGTCTGTATTCCACTACCTCCGACTGCACCCAGCAATGGTGTTGTATCACTTGCGGCCATGTCAATGCTTACGGCCGTATTCTCTTCGCTTAACAGCAAGGAGCCCTGTTTCGCTGTACTCGAGCGAACAGTGCTAGCAGCAATTGGTGACTGCCCGAATTGATCCCGACGCGCTTTTTGTTGTTTGAGATTTTTTATACGCACTTCTAGTATCTGTTTGAAGTCGGTGCCCATGCTGGCTAATTTAGATTGTAACGCATACACCATGATGTAAGTCAATTCTTGAATCTATTGCGGTCGATCATCAAAAAGACTCTTCTTTTTGGCCACTGCAAAAGAAAAGGTAAAGTAATATTTATAATTAAGAACACCTATTCATTTTATACTCACGCATTGTCAATTTTTCCAACTTGGCATATGCACTTGCTATGTTTTTGCCAATATATTTGTTACCATCATAAATTCCTTTCATACGTCAATTGTTTCACCATAGCCTGTAAGAAATGCGTAAACATAATAATGTAAACGTCTTCAAATGCACTTCTACTTCTAACTTACTTGTAAGTCTCTAATCTGTTGCTCGTACATAAATTGCGTCTGCGTCGAGGTCTCTATCCGATTGCGGCCTTGGTTTACATTGGCCTTATCCGACAACTGGCGTATGATAAGCTGCGCCATTTCCAACTCATTTGACTTTTCTTTGAACTGATGTTCAACATCGGGAGCACGTTGCTGCATTACATCTAACAGCCTTTTCATTTCATCCAGATGAGCCGCTTGATGTGGCCAACACCCAAAAGGTTTGTTTACAAAGTGCATTTTTGAGTAGTTGAACAAATGCCAGTGGGCAGCTAGCGGGTCAGTTGCTGGCAACAATTTGCAGGCTTGGGCCAGCGTTTGTTGCGGCTGCCGGAAAAGTAGCTAAATAATGAAAGTAATTATATGTATAGCGGAGTAGGAGGTTTTCCTTTATTTTAAAAGCTTGCTTACTGATTTCACTAATTGACGACGATGCAACGATCACCGCGGAATCGTTCTGCAAATTGTTACCAGCAACTGACCCGCTGGCGGCCCGCTGGTATTTGTTCAATTACTGAAAAAATGCAAATCATTATAATGATTGCAGTGTTTTAACACTTTCAGCGATTTGCATTGCATTTAAGAAGTACACATTCTCTACTTTTAAACAACCAATTTACCATTTAAAATTAAATAATTCCGTAAATCCGCGATTTATTATGCACTTTGTAAACAAACCTTTCAATTTCGCCCCAGCTGTTCGATTTTTCTTCTTTTTCTTATTGAATTCGTCTTTGCTCTCTCATTCTGGTATTTTTTGACGTCACGGCCAGTTGCTCTCAGCTCGATTGGCGCAATCTTGTATTCTATCATTCTTAGGTTCATTCCTTATCTTTTTGGACTAAAATCTGAAAAGTGTCAAAATGCCAGAGCGTAAGCAAAATGCGCTCACTAAAAGAGAATAACAGGAAAAGTAAAGGAACGCAAAAAACCAAATTTTTAGTCCAAACAATGGCAACAACAAAGCTAACGTCAAATAAGAATTTAAATGTATGTACAAAACACATTCACACAAGCACAAGCACAATAAACACTTACTATATCAATTATTTTTTGCCTCCTTCCAATTTCAATTCACTGTTTTTACTTTTTAGATTGTTCTTACTTTTTGCATATTTAATTTCCGTTAATTTAAATTTAGTTGAGTTTGACACTTTTCAGGATTTTGCCAGAAAAAATTCTTCTGACTAAATCTGGCTACTTCGGACTGATGAGAGTCACTCTCACTGGGTGTTGCTCTCTCATTTTAGCTGTCATTTCCGAGTTAAGGAACGCTTTTTGGACTAAATCTGACTACTTCGGACTTTTTCTGACTATTTCCGGGAGATAACGAACGCTCCTATTACGTTTTTTTCCTTGTATTTTTCATTTGAAATACAAACCAAAAAACTAACGAAAGTCATAGTACAAAAACAATTCGGCAATGTGTTAGAGAGAAACAAATTTTGTGTGAAAACAGCTGAGTTTCTACATATCCTTACCGAGATTCAAATAAACGAAATTAAAATTTGCGTAAAACGGTTTTGTAACATTAAAAAATTAAACTAAAGTGGCAAGACAGTAACGTATTTAATTTAATTGTATTTCCATATTGTTTATGCTAAGAAAATAACTCGTCTGGCAAAATGCAAACAGCTGTGTGAGAAAAACGAACGAAATACAGCCATCTGTCAAAAAACCTAACGAAATACAAGTTGGCCGGACTGTTTTTAACAATCTAGTTTGTTTTTCGTCAGTTTTTCGTTTATTTTTTGGTATATAGCTTACTCCCTTACACAAGTACTGAAATCGTATATAACTTTCTCTCTCTTTCAACATACAGTGTAAAATACACTCGAAATACAAGAAAAAACGTAGTATCATACGGGCATTACTGGCATCGCTAAATTGGAGCGCTAAGCGTTGCGTTTTCCATTGTCAACGAGTGTCAGCGCGCGCTATCCCCAAATCAACGCTATGTAATTTTTGACGTTTTTCACTTTTTGTTCTTTCTCTTTCTTTCCGTCTTCTGCATCCAACTTCAACACGTAATGCCCTGTCCAAAATTAAAATTTCATTTGCTCGGCGCTAGCGCCGCGTTATATGCTCCATAGAAATTGTACGTTCATGAGGATTTTTGACAGTTGTTTGGCGCTTAATGCGCCAATTTAGGGACGGCAATTACGGCGCGATTACATTAGACAATGCTGTTAAGACAATAAAGACATACGTATTAGTTGTCAAAAACGCTGATAATTGTCTCCGTGGCGTAGGCGTCCTGACAATAGTTATGACAATTAATTTTGAACAAAATGTCAGATGTGAACGTTGTATTATAATATGCATTTCGCGCTTAAAACTAAAAATAAAGAGAGACATACACATCAGCGTTTTTTCAGTTATTATAGTTCTTTTGTTACGGTATTCTCTCATTTCTTCCACAAGACGTCAAAATCACTGCATACGTCAAATCACTGTCACTGTTCAAATTCAATATCTAAGTTAGGCTGACTTCCAAAACGTATCACGGTGCAGCGAACAAAGGTGGCGCCGTCAGTGGTACCGCTACTTTGGTTTTGCCGATTTTGACAGTTGTGGTAATTTGTAAATAAACCTTTGTTTACAAAACAGCGAAAGATAAATTTGAATTATAAGTGAAAAATCAGTTTAAATTGTGTTAATTTGCAATTTGTGAGTGATTTTTGAGTTGAAGACTGCGTAAAAACTAATAAAATGAAGAGCTGTGTGTTAAATTGCGACAGCCATCAAGATGCCAGATGCGTAGGTGCAAGTGTAGCGCTGGGACGAATCGCTGCATTTTGTGTACATAGGACACANGAGTGATTTTTGAGTTGAAGACTGCGTAAAAACTAATAAAATGAAGAGCTGTGTGTTAAATTGCGACAGCCATCAAGATGCCAGATGCGTAGGTGCAAGTGTAGCGCTGGGACGAATCGCTGCATTTTGTGTACATAGGACACAGCAAAACCGTTCTCGAAATGTTTCTTTATTATGCCATTAACAGCATTTCCTCACAATGATTTTGCTTCTGCTCCCAGCAGAATCCATTAGCAAGTTAGCTAATCAATCCCGCTGAGATGCTGCCGAAGTTTTCTGCACCAAAACGTTTGCTGAAGCAGCCTCAATTGCAAGGCAATGGAGTGCACTAAAATGTTACCTATTCTCTAATAGATTAGGTAAATATGCAATATTTTCGCATTTAGCAAAATTAAAACACGTTTTTCGCTGTAAGGTGAAATGTTTTGGCAGTTTCAACTCGTTCTTCTTTTCGCTCTATTCTTTGTTTACTTGTGGTACTCAAATGTCAACGCACAGGGCGGCGCAATCTTGTATTCTATCATTCTTGAAAACGTATTAATACAATGTTTGAATATTGTTATACTGCGGCATGATTCAATAACACAAGGTTAGATAATTATTGACAGCCACGGTTTGACACTCCCTTGCAAAAGGTTGCATTTACGAAGGGCAGAGAAAAGGGGAGAATGCAATCCCTTGTTGAGAAAATGGTAGTAGAAAAGTACGCAAAGTAGGCAATTAGTAGTGAAATTCCTTTTGTAAATTCTAATGTATTTGCAGGAAATCTGGCAGTTTAAACGAAATATGGAACGAAATATTAAACATCTACGTGAATTACGTAATTTATGTGCTATTTAGCTGTATAAAAAATGCAAAAGGACTCAAAAATAAAATAAAACTACTATTGGATTTATGTAAACATCCAATTTAAAAACAATTTATGTTTTCATCAGTTAAATGTGCTTCATATGCATATACAAATAAACATATTGCACAAAAGCTTATACTTCTATTTCACAGAAAAGCTACACTTTTTCCAAGGAAATTTGCAAAGAAGCAACACTCTGCCACTGCCAAGGGAGCGGTGCGAGAGAGACAACTGTCAGTTTATCGAACCTTGTATTATTGAATCATGATACTGCGGTATTCAAACTGTTTGTATATGCAGAGTTGCGACATATTGCAACTATATACATTGCATATTTTAAATATTCAATATAGCAATGAACAATTTTTCTGAATTTTCCATTTTTAAAACACCAATGTTAACCAATAACACACGAAGCATCAACTTTGTTTCTGATGCGCTGATTGCTCTAGCGATGCGTTTCGATAACTTTTCGTATGGACGATCCATACAAACTGTATGGGCATGGAGATATTTTTGTATTTGTATATTTTGTAGTTTTGCGTCATGGAACATTATGCTTTGTACGTATGCATATATAAATGCAATTGAAGTTTAATCGATTTATAAACAGAGTACGAAAATAAACTGTACAAAACAATTCCCATTTGCTCATCGATCATCATATCATTTGTGGTTTTGTACAGTTTTGTACATAGTCAGAAACAAATTGTAAGATTCACTGTCATTTTCCCCAACGAGAAACGTTTGCTTTTCGTTTGACAGTTGTACCATAGGGTACGTTTTATATGTATGCAATTACGTGAAAAATATTTTTTTCTATAAATTTTCATATCCAATTCAATTAAAAAACATTTTTATTTTTTTTTATTCATTGCTGCCATTCGTTTTGTGTTTAGTTATTGCATATGTGTATTTAGGTATATTAAAAAATATTTAATTTTCGTTTTTTTAAGTTTAACAAATTTTCCAGGTTTTATTTTATTGAATATTGAAAACTGAATAAATGAATATAAAAATTTTCAACTCAAAATTGATCGTACATAAATAAATGTAACAAGATATTTTCATAATTCAAAGTATTTTAAGAACAAGTGTTTAACAAGTAATGTGTATCACTACACTACTCCCCTCTTCCAAAAACTTTCATATCTAACAAATTAAAAGTAACTCGCTTCGTCTTGCTGGATGAACTAAGTTTACTTCCATCTAGAAATGCAGGCTTAACTCTGTCTATAGAAATATTTACTAATTTGTTGTGATAATTAATTTTGAACCACTTCGGTGTCTTTTCTATAACCTCGAACGGTCCTTCATATGGTTCCTGTAAACCAGTTCTTTTCCTATCAATTCTTACTAAAACAAATTTGCAATTATATAAATCTTTTGGAATATAAACAAGTGAATCTTTATGATGACATACTTTCGATTCATAATTTTTGAGATTTTGCTTTAATTTATTCAGTACATCAGATGAATCAAATTTTGTTTCAGACCGAACTACCATTTGCGAAGGAAGCCTTAAATTTTCGCCGTATAACATCTCCGCTGCTGTAGCGTGAATGTCTTCTTTGTAGGATGATCGCAAACCCAACAATACTATAGGTAACTCCTCATACCATCTGCTTGCGTTTCCACTAGCCATAATTGATGCCTTTAGTTGCCTGTGAAAACGTTCGACCATTCCGTTAGCTTGCGGATGGTAGGCAGTGGTTGTAATCTTATGACTTCCTAAAAGCTTTGTTAGTTCAGTAAAAATCTGAGAAGTAAACTGTGTGCCCTGATCTGTTGTAATTGTCAGTGGAACTCCAAAACGTGAAACAAATTCGCGGAAGAAAGTTTCTGCAACATTTTCCGCCGAAATATTTCGAAGTGGATATGCTTCTGGCCAACGGGAATTTCTATCGATAATAGTTAAAATAAATTTAAAATCGTGTGATAAGGGAAGAGGTCCAACGATATCCAAATGTATGTGCTCAAAACGTCCTTTTGGAATTGGTATTTTCGAAACTTGAGATTTTGTATGTCTATAAGTTTTACATTTTTGACAGTTAACACATTCTTTTGTCCACTGATTTATAGTTTTGTTCATCCCTGGCCAAAAATATCTACTTGTGATCAACCGACGTGTTGCTTTAACACCTACATGAGCTATATTATGTAATTTCTCAAAAACTAATTTTCGTAACATTTGCGGGACATATGGCCTTGTTGAACTAAGTGACGTTTCACACCAAATTTGAATATTTAAAGAGGGTATTGCTATTAACTCTAGTCTATGCCTACAATTTTGATCATATACTAATAATTTAATTTCTTCATCTTTGTTTTGTTCATCAAATAATCTTCTTAAGTTCAGGTCAGTAGCTTCTAATGCTGTAACTTCAGGAATCCTCGATAATGCGTCTGCAACACAATTTAAATCTCCTTTTATGTATTTAATATCACTAGTAAATTGAGATATGAATTCTAACTGTCTGGTTTGCCTTGGGCTTCTCTCAGCTTTTGAGTTCATAGCAAATGTAAGCGGCTTGTGATCTGTATATACTGCAAAAGATCTACCTTCTAACCAATGTCTGAAATGCTTAATAGTTAAATAAACAGCAAGTAATTCTCTATCAAAAGTACTATATTTACATTCAGACGGGCTTAGTTTCTTTGAAAAGAATGCAAGCGGTTCCTTAGAATGTTTAACTTCCTGTTGTAGAACACCCCCAATAGCTCTACTCGATGCATCTACAGCAATAGACAGAATTGCATTACTGTTGAAATGCGTTAACAGTGTTTTCCTAGCAAAACTCTCTTTAACTTGCTTAAATGCATATACTGATTCATCAGTCCATTGGAGCACTTTATCTTTGCTCTTCGATGCTTTTGTTATCATGCTATATATTGGGTCAAGCATTGCGGCAAGTTTTGGTATATACCTATGATAGAAGTTCACCATTCCTACAAACTTCTGCATTTGTTTGATAGTTATTGGTTGACCGAAATCAAGAATAGATCGGACTTTTTCCTCTGATGGTTGTATACCCTCGGATGATATGTTATACCCTAGGAAACTGATCTTTTCTGCTCCGAAAATGCATTTAGATGGCTTAATATTCAAACCGTACTTATCTAAACGCTGGAATAGCATATTTAAATGCTTTAAATGTTCTGCTTCGTCTTTGCTAGCTATCAATATATCGTCCAGATAAACAAAAGTAAAATCTAAATCGTGTAACACCTCATTTATGAATCTTTGAAATGTTTGTGCTGAATTTCGTAAGCCAAAAGGCATCCTGACGAATTCGAACATTCCAAATGGTGTGGTTATAGCGGTCTTATGGATATCTTCCTCTGCAACTGGTATCTGGTGGTACGCCCTAACTAAATCTATTTTTGAAAATATTTTCTTATTTTGAAATTCAATATGTAAATCGTGAATGTGTGGTAACGGATATCGGTCGGGTATCGTGATCAAGTTAACTCTTCGGTAGTCGCCACAAGGACGCCAGTCAGTTGCGTCTTTTTTAGGTACCAGGTGCAGTGGCGATGCTCCGTGGGATTTAGATGGACGACATATCCCGGATTTCAGTAAAAAATCGAATTCAGCCTTTGCTATTTTGTATTTGATTGGATCTAAGCGTCTCGGGCTACAGAATGGTAATACTCCATTTGTTATGATATGATGAACTGTCGAATGCTCAACTTTTTTGTTATAATCTGGTTCAGAAATTAATGAAGGAAAATTCTTTATAAGCTTTGTATATTGGTTTTCAACCGAAAATATTTTTGGCAAAGAGATATTACAAAACGCAGATATTGCGTCGACAGACAAGTTAGTTAAGGGATCTATTAACCTCTTATTTTTTATATCTATTAAGAGTCCATACTTCCCTAAAAAATCTGCCCCTATGATGGGTTTAGAAATGTCAGCAATAAGAAATACAAACGGAAATTCCCGACGAAGTCCCAAATTAACATTTAATAATTTCTTTCCATAGGTCGAAATCATACTGCCATTTGCAGCAGTTAAAATAATGTCGGAAGATCGTTTGTGAATTTTGAATTTGGAGGGAAGAAGAACTGAAATTTCGGCACCACTGTCTATTAAAAATTTAAGCTTACTTTCTTTGTCTAATACAAATAAGCGACGTGTTGAAAATTTCAAATTGCCATTGTTAGTCGCTGCAACAACAGCATGTCCTAGTTTGTCGAGTCAGAATTATTTCTTTTAAAGGCACACGGTTCTTCACACTTACGTGCTTTACTACCAAAACGGAAATGGTACCGACAGACCCAATTTTTAGATTGAGACTTACTACGTGACTGGGAATTTTTATTATTACTAAAATACCTCCTTCTTGATCGTGATGGTCTATCATATATTTGCGTTTTAATCTCATTAATGTCCAACTGCAAACGATTAAAACTTTCACACATTTTCGTCGTAACCTTCGCTAAATCTTCCACAATTTTCCCTAAGTCATCAAAATTATTTGAAGAAGTAAGTACTTTACTTTTAACAGCACAAATTTCACTACCACTGGTAATTTCCCAAATTTTATCTGCGAGTTGCAAGAGATCATTAATATTATTTAAATTAGCGCTGGTTAATGCAACATACAAACTTTTAGGTAGTTTCCGCAACCAAATATTTTTTAAGAAAATCGGGTCTATAGTGCTACCCGCTAACTGACCAAGGGTCCTATAATACTCGGAAGGTCTGCGATCCCCTATCTCAGTATCTGACAAAATTTTATCAAGTCTTCTCTGCTCGCTTAAAGAATGTCGGTCAATGAGAACTTTTTTTAAATTTTCATAAGTCTCAGTCTGAGGTGGATTTTGTATAACATCAAGTACATTCGCAATAACTTCTTGAGGCAAGGCAGTTATAACGAACTCGTACTTGGTCGAATCCCTACTAATTCCCTTTGTAGCAAATTGCATCTCGGCATGCACGAACCATGCTTCAGGACAGTTAGACCAAAATTGTGGTAATTTTACCGAAGTAGCACAAATTTCAGACCTGTCATACGGATTACGTATATTATCTTGTGACACCTCACAGGGATCTTCAATATCAATCAGAGACCTACCAAGTCTATCCCCAGCACCTTTTTCTTGAGGAGAACGCAACATATTGGAAGAAGGTTTACAAAAAAAAAAACTGTTCTTTGTATTTAAAAAAAAAAAAAAATAAAATTGTCTAAGTGTAAAATTTAACACAACTAAACTACGCTAACATAAACTTATCTATTTAGATGTTTTGATTGGTGACGGTTTAAAGACTGGATGTTTTGTGGTTGTTGTTAAGGTTACAGATGTTGGTGGCTGTTGCTGCTTCTATACGGCCGACTATAATTGCGACTGCTGTTTCTGTGACATTTGTTGATATTTTGTACTTGTTGTTGTTGTTCAGCGTCAGCAAAACTACTTGGCGAGTGCTTTAAACGCGATGAGGATGGATGATAATAGACAATTGTCGATGTGACAACGGCAGAACTTTCCTGTTGGCGTTGTTGGCGTTGTTGTCGTGATGTCTGCTTATGTTGCTTTTGTTGCCTCTGTTGTGACTGATTGTCGTCGTGGTAACGATGCTGACGCAAATATTGTTGTTGATAATGATGTTGCTGCACAAATGGCGATTGATGTTTGCGTTGTTGCTGCTCTCGTTCTCGTTCCTGTTCTTCTTGCTGTTGCTGTTGCTGCTGATGGAGCTGTTGCCCGTCGTCTTGCTCTGCTTGCAATCGCTCCTGATGCTGCTTTGCAGCTGAGACTGCTCGTATTGCTGAAGTGTGCGCCGTTATTCGCCCTCGTACACGGGGCGACTGGAGTAGTCGAAATCGGACGCGTTCACAAGCGACGTTTTCATATGTATTCACTAACTAGATGCAATGCAAAAATTCTTTGCAATCTTAATGCAATACTATAAAATCGCCGCGTCTATTCGTCGTCGTTATTGTTTTCAAAAATGTTGTTGGACGCGCCGTATCGCGTTCGTAAGAGTTGTAATAATTTGTGGTTGCTTTTGTTATTGTAGCCGTTGTCGAATTCAATTTCGACAAATGTCCTCGAAAGCGATTTTCACGTTTCTAAATTTTATCTTTGTTAAAAATTGCTCCTGGCAGGATCGCCAATTTTAGGTATATTAAAAAATATTTAATTTTCGTTTTTTTAAGTTTAACAAATTTTCCAGGTTTTATTTTATTGAATATTGAAAACTGAATAAATGAATATAAAAATTTTCAACTCAAAATTGATCGTACATAAATAAATGTAACAAGATATTTTCATAATTCAAAGTATTTTAAGAACAAGTGTTTAACAAGTAATGTGTATCACTACATGTACATACATACATATATTTTTCTCTGCACGATTCATTTCGTTTGTTGTTTCGTCTGTAACTACTAAACTACTGTAGTGTACTACCGCCAAAGTGAACTCAGCCGTTTTGTTTTCGTATTGCACCGAACTGTTGAAGTAATAAAGGAAACGAAATAGTAACGTACTATATAGTTTATTTTCGTGCCCTGTTTATAAATGTTATCGTTATTACGTCCATTCCTTATCTTTTCGGACAAAAATCTGAAAAGCAGTGCTACCGTTTGCTAATTTTCTTGCGAAGTGAAAACACACTAAAAGTTAAGAGTTTCGAAGTGACTTGGGCGAAAAAGTGAAGTGATCATCGAAGTGAAGACTTTGAAGCATGGTTAGGGGTGCGGGGTTTTTCGATTAGGTTATTTATCAGCTGATTGGTTAATCGATAATACTTTCATCATGATAAAGTTAATCTTTAACCTTTATCAATTTATAATTTATTGTGTACCTGTGCAAATTTAGTGCTGCAATATCTTCAAAATCACAATGTCTCAAACGCTGAGGAAAGAAAATCTAAAATTACAGTTCGCTGATGAAATTAACACTAAAATATAATAAATCGATTATCGGTTCACATCAACAATGTCTTCACCAGATATCTACACAACAACAACAGTGTTGCTGCGACGTTCAGAAGAATGTATCACCAAATTCCCTGAAATGGATCAAAAGTATCATGAAAAAAAATTTTAAGTATCAAAGTATCAATCGTCAAAAAACTTCTAATTCTTAAATTAAAATGGTAGTTTGAGTTTTTAATTGAGATCGTTGAAAGTTTTTATTACTATTTTATGGTTTTTATATAAAATATAGAGTGAAAACTAAGCTTTTATCCTCGGTGACAGTTGAATTCATTTTTGCATACTTAACTAAAATCACATATCAAATTTGTGTTTAACGCTGTCAACACATAAGAGTATATTTCAAAATTTGTACTGGATTACCTTGGATGAAATTCTTAGCCCAGTCCCACGTCCAACAGCTTCAAAATCAAAAAGGAAAAAGGAACGACAATATTAGCCCGCTCCCGCACTCCAGGATTTAGTGAGAAATTGTTCGCAAAATACATGCTAAATGTGTGAAAGGAAACGACTTCGGACAATTTCGGATTAAATCCTGGAGTACGGGACCACACTAGTTGTCTGTAGCTAACGGTGATGCCATATGCAGATTAAAGTTGATATCTTCAGTGAAAGAAAACAAATGCGTTGCCACAAAATCATAAATGTCTTAAGATGGAAAAAGTTACCCAAAACTTATTCGTGAATTAAAATGTATCACAATTAATACTCAGCTAAAAAAAAGTATCTTTTAAAAATTCGATTAAAAGCGTATCATTTTGATCCACTTGGATCAAAACGGCTACACTGAGCAACAACGGAATCACCAGATTCACTTAAATGTTTCCTTTTTGCTGTAAAATTGGAGATGTATGAAAACTAAAATAAAATTGTTGTTTTCGTCAAATATTTACTAAATAATTATGAAACTCTACCCACCTATTCCTTTTTGTGCGCTTTACATCTGTACATGTGAAAATGAAAATCAAAATGACCTCCCAAATAACCGATGCCAGATTGGAAATTTATTAAGCGTCTTTTTAGTAGCGAAAAGTTGCTTTGCCATACTTATCACTTAAAAAGGATGTTAGCAAAAGTTTCTTGATTTTAGTTAAATATATCAATTATTTAAACTCTTTTTTTTTTATATATTTTGAAGGTACATCTAATATGTGGAAAGTGAAGTAAAGCGAAGTAAAATGAAGTGACGAAGTGAAGGCTTCCAAAGTGAAGTGAAAAACTTCAATTTAAGTGACAGCGGCAGCACTGCTAAAAAGCAGTGTTGTCATTTGAGCCGTTTTCCGGCTAGATTTAGCCGGTTGCAATAGAAAACAGCGGGAGAAATTTCGGTTTAGCCGGCAGTCGACTTGTTAGCCGTTTTGTAAAAAAAAATTAGCCGTTTTTAGCCGATTTTGCAATTTGCATTGTTTTCTTAAAATTCAGATATATATGTTTCGTTAATTTACTAACCGACCCAAAATATGTTAGAAATGGCTACTAGTCTTATCGCGAAGAAGATTTTAATGTCGGGCAGGGTTATTTCCGATTTCGCTTATTTTTTTAATTGAATATATTTTTTCTAAAGAAGGCCGCAGCGGGGATTTTCTTCATAAAAAGTTTGTTATGAATGTCTTAAATTAAAATGTGACGTTTTATTCGCAAACTTAGAAAATAACAAATTTTTTCACTGTTTGCTTAACACGCGTTTGTGTTTGGATATAGTGCCAACTTATAGAATAAATATTACAGGTAGATATTGTCTTCCCAGATAGCGCATATTCAATTCTGCCTTAATTACAAAACATCATTTTTGCCCACTCCGAAAGGTTTAAGGAAAGGGAAAAATTGATATTTTCAAGCACTATGTACACATATGTATTTTTTAAACAAACTTTTTTGCTGAGAACTTATTTAAGTTCCAAAAACCGAAGACCAACTTGAAATAAAAAAGCACCAACACTGAAATGCGTCAAAATGAAGATAAAAGAGCACAAATTTCTATGTAAAGCAAAGCTCTCTGGGAACCTTACAAGACATCTGCCGGTCATATGACTGGTCATCTGAATGGGAGATCTGCAGGAGCCTTCGGACTACTGAAACTCGATTCGGAAGTAAATGACTCGAAAAATTCGAGTAAAAGCGAAATTTTCGGAGCAGATTTAAATTTTTTTATTAAATAGTATAAAAAAAATTATTCCAACTTTGTTCATGCAACTTTTTTTCTATATTTACGCATTATTTACATTCATATATGTATATGTATAAAAGTATATATGTAGGTATATTCCAGGTAGTTTTTCATTTCATCACTCATTGGGCCGTATGCATAAAAACTAAACAATTGCTTTATCTTAAAGTTTCATACCTTTCACTTAAATTTATTTGAACAAATTGAGTTAAAGTCTGAAATTTTAAGAAAAAGCATTTGCCTAAATTTTATGCATACGGCCCATTGTGTTTAATTGTAAAGCATTGGCACGGAGTGCTTGTAAATCAGCCTCATCTCTAAATAGTATTCAAAACAAACTTTCCATCAAACAAATGTACAATGCTTTAAACAAATAAGTAAATTATCAGACGGCGTATCAATTTCTGACATTTTGTTAATAAGAGTTCATGCGCAAATTGTCTACGCCTGTTCCTGTATTTATTTTTAATGAGATTCACCTCTGTCATTTTTTTTTAGCAGCAGCACTACTGCTCGGTAAAATAGGTAAAATAGCATATACTCTGCCAAATTGCTAAACATACACTTTTCAAAACCCATTTTTGGTCCCTGCTTTAGGAAAAAAAATGTGATTCCACAAGGAATGTTAAAGAGTAAAATAGACAACTTCTGTTACACCTTGCTTTACAAAGCCTTGCTGGTTGCCACAGAAGTTATTGAGCAAAAATTAAGAAGTTACCATTTTGTAATATATACTTAAGGTGAATGAAAAAAAAAAAGTTAAAAAATTGGAGCATATTTTAGGCTAAGCGGACTAGGGGTAGATTTCAAATTTAAAAAAGAAATCGGTGTTAATCTACTCCGATCGGAGTAAAGTCCGGACGCTGATCTGCAGCCTTTTGGCATCATATTTTACATCAAAATTGAAGGCATTTCTGAAAAATCTGACCAGTTCTTTTGTGTAAATGTGATTTTGCATCACTTGTCAACATATGGCTTCGGTTGATGTTAACTTAAGGTGTTTGTTTTACTGCCTTAAAATTTAAGGGAAATTTTTGTGTGTGTATTGGTTTTTATTAGAGTGTGTTGAGAATCGGTCAGTCTGAAAAGTCCTTTTCTTATAGGGAAGACAAAAGGTTTGTTCGCCGAAAATCCAGCGAGAATTATCATTGAAAATATCAGATTGTTAGAAAAATGCTCCCAAAGTCTTTCTCAAGTAGAGAAGCTTGCAAATTTGTGCACGGACGCAAATTTGCAGGAATTGGCAAGTTTTTCTGCCAGCTAGTGTCCACGGTTGCATTTCCAGCCATTTGTATAGAATTTTTAAAATTATTTCAGAGGGTCAAAAAACAGGATCTACATTTATATTTCTTTTTAGTCCGACTTTCTTCAACATATGTTTCAATTTCTTTGTCGGGCATTCACACAAGCACAAGCTCAATAACCTCTTAGGGCCGTTTGCACCATGTCTAGTTAACGCTAACTGGAGGTACATCCTTCAGTTAAGCACGTTAACTGCTTTATCGATCACATGTTATATGATGGGTGTCGATAACGTCGATAAAGATGTTTAACTGGGAGTTAGAATTAACTAGACATGGTGCAAACGGCCCTTACTATATCAATTATTTTTTGTATCCTTCCACTTTCAATTCCCTTTTTTTTACTTATTACAGATGGTACAATAATTTCAGGTATTGGTTTCCAGAGAGTTTAGCTTCGCATCGAAATTCGTGCTCCCTTATGTTCATTTTGACGCAGTTCAATAGTGATTCTTTTACTTTTATTTGGCTTTGCTTTTTGTTTTCGCTCAATTTAATTTATATCATTTTTGAAAACAAAAAAAAACGCGTTTGAAATGAAGTGAGCCATATAAATTTTGAATTTGTTTACTAAGCAAATGTTTTCTTTCGGCTGTTGCAAATTAAACAAATTCTCTGCAAGAAGGTTTGTTTAAAAAAATACGTGTACCTATATGGTATACGGGGTATGAAGATATCCCTTTTCCCTAGCAGTAACCCTTTTAGTGTGGGCAACAATGATGTTTTTCAAATAAGGCAGATCGGAATATGCGCTACCTGGGAAGGCAATACCTGTAATTATTGTACCATGCTTTTTAGATTATTCTCCGTTAATTTAAATCCAGTTGATTTTGACACTTTTCAAGATTTTGCCAACAAAAATTCTTCTGGCTAAATCTGACTACCTCGGACTGAAGAGAGTCACTCTAACTGAGTGTTGGTCTCTCATTTTTGCTGCCATTTTCGAGTTAAGGAACGCTTTTGGACTAAATCTGACTACTTCGGACTTTTTCTGGAAGATAAGGAACGCAACTATAGCCCAAAATACAATAACGCAGTGGCAGTGGCAGCGGCAGTTTTTCGAAATCAGCTGTTTTTAAGAAATTGTGGTGTCCAATGAAGCGACTCACAATATAGCTCAGTTTAGCCGAAATTCTAAATTCACTGCCACTGCCTTCATCGCAGCAAACTTCGCATGTTGAATTTGACATAAATTAAACGCAGCCAACTTCTGTTGATGTTACTAAAACCTAAAAGGCAACAACAAAAATGTAAACAAACAAAAGGGAATGTCAAAAAAAGCAGTCACTGACAATGCTGTATTGTGTTTGCTGCGGCAGTGACTGCCAATATTAGCAGTAACAGCTGATTTTAAAAACTGTCACTGCCACTGCGCTATTGTATTTTGGGCTTATTATTGATGTCGTAAGTTGCGACTCGCAACTAGAACTGTAGCAAACCGTATGTATTCGTTACTGAGTAACGAATACAACCCCAAACTCGAAGTACCGAATCGTTACTCACATAATACAGCCTTATTATGTATCTCGAACGATAGGCCGCACGAACGATTCGTCTGTAGGCGATATCGTCACGGATTGCAATTTTGTAACTCTGTCGTTCGTCTTCATCTTGTCTTTACGTCGATTACGTTGCAATCGTCTCGGTTACGTGTATGATGTTACGGGATGAAATTTTGATGTACTTCCAAAGATTTTTTCTTAGATTTCTAATATTTTCAGCTTATTTCAATGCTTTTTATTTTAAATGGGCAACATCGGAATTGTTTACATTTTGGTTTTGCTTAAAAGGGTTTTGGTTGTGTTGCGGAAAGAAATATAAGGAAAATTAATTTTTAAAAATGTATGCTGCTATAGCGCTAATGGACGCCGAGGAATCGGAAGAAAGGGAAAGGCGGATACAGAGGAGGAGATTGCGAGACCACACCAATGTAATGGAACTACCTGAGACTGAGTAAGTTCAAGATTAGCAAATAATTTTGGTATGCTACAATGTATTCGTTTCTAGATTTGTTGCAAATTTCCGAATCAATAAAGAAATATTCCAATACATATTAAACGAATTAAAAGAGCACATGGCTCCATCACATAGAAGCCTATCTATCGCACCTGCTGAAACTCGCGACTTTTTTCAGATTTCTCGCCGCCGGCAGTTACCAAAAATCTGTTGGTAACGAAAATATTTCGTCGATGGGGCAGTCAACTGCAGCCAACATGATCAGGGAATGCCTAAATATTTTTGAGGACCATTTTTGCGAGAAATGGGTGAATTTCGGCCAGGAAGTGACAACCACCATTTATACCTCAACCGCAAGGGTTTTTACAGTCTTAATGTAATGGCGGTAGGTTAATGATTTATCTTTACAAGTATACATAATACACAAACTGAGTTTCCTTACAGATATGCGATCACAACATGGTAATCACATTTGTTGACGCTAGGCATCCAGGGGGCAATCATGATTCATTTGTCTGGAATGTGAGTCACGCAGAACAGGAGCTAAAATCTGATTATAACAATGGAAAAACCAACACATGGCTACTCGGTAAGTTTTAAAACTTAAAAAGGCTATACAACTATTACTGACAATGAAAATTTTTGTAGGTGATTCTGGTTACCCCTTGCAGCCATACTTGATGACGCCATTCAGAAGTGCAGCCGATGAAATTCAACGAATTTACAACACAAAGCACTCGAAAGCTCGTAATCTAATTGGGAGATGTTTCGGTGTTTTGAAAACCCGATTTTGATGTATAATTGGCTCGAGAGGGCTACACTATTCACTAGAAAAAGTTACACAAATTGTAAATGTGTGCTGTGCTATTCATAACGTTTTTATATTTTTCAAACATCAAATTCCATTGGAGAGCCCAGATATGGATAATCTTGTTAGTTACGAAGAAGAACTTGAAAACAGTAACATTTCGAATACAGCTGCCCTTATTAGAATGAGAATAGCAGAGAGTTTGTTATAAACGCAGTTTTATTATAAAGTATGTGTGTCTAGATTTCAGGTACACCAGCAAAATTCATTTGTCTTAAAATTAATAAAATATTAACATAAAATTCAACAAAATATCTTTTCAGACTTAAATCCTAAATCTACATATACACTAAGTAAATGCAACAAAATATTAATTACGCTTAAATCTAAAAAATATTTACACAAAAAAAAACAAAATATTACTTCAATACTCTCACAATAGTGGTATGAAAATTAGTTCCGGAAGTACTCCACAATTTTTTAAAAAATCGTAGATTGGCGTTCCACTGCAGCAGTTAATTTGTTTGTGGCATCCACCTGCAGCATTGATGCCTCTGCCATTTTTTTTGCAGCCTCAGCCTGCACTTTATGGGCTGTTTTTGCTTACGCGTAAAAGCACATTTAGTGCATTTAGCTCTAAATGTAAATTTATCCATACAAAATTCGTCACCTAAATGCAACTCCATTTTTGCATTAAGAATCTAAATGCTAAAATCAACCCTGTGATGTTCTAAAATTTCCACGATTCGAACATGGTTTAATGAGAAAAAGTGGCAACATTGCTTTTTCGCGTATACAGTGGCTAGCTGCGTTTCAGTGATCGCCGATCTAGATTTCATTTACTATTTTACATTATATGGATAAACAAAAGTTACGCAAATTCAACATCGATGTGATGCTGATATATATCTGGACCAATTTGTGATCAACTCGGTTCGTTTTGTTTCCAAATTACCGACAGCACCGACAAATGAATATATACACAAACAAATTTTCGGTGATGGTTAAAACAATTCAAGTTTTTGTCTTGAATTTTTGGTTTAAAATGTTTTTTTTTCTTTTCAGTAGGGTTTTTTGCACATTATCTTTTCCGTGAAAATTGATCGTAATAGATACGGATCTGAACAAGCGACTGGAACACGGCTCTTTAACAAAAGCATACGATTTCGAACTCGCGTAAATGTACATTTGCTAAATGCGATAGCATGAACGCTCTCCGAAAACATATGTTCGAAAGTGCTAAATGTTGCATTTTAAATGCAGCAAAAACGCTGCATTAGCGGCTTCTGCTTGGACTTTGGCAGATTCAGCCACTGTCTCCTGGAAGGTGCGCTTCCTATTAGTGGAACGTAACGTGTGCGTTGGAGTAGGACGGGTTGTCTGTGTAGTGGGAGTCTCTACTCCCACTGGTGGTGGTTGGTTGTGCCTGATAGGAGATTGAAGGGTGGTTGTTTGTTGTCTTCGTTGGTCAAGTGCTGGCGATTCAGTCACAAGTAAAGGAATCATTTCCTCCATCGACGAATGTCTTGACATGTTAGAGGTCGACGTCGAAGGAATGCCGAAAACTCCGCCGCTCGGGGCTGCTGACCTTGAAATAAAAACAAGGCTGTCTATGGCCTGCTCCATTTCGGAAAGCGGAGAGTGACGGAATGGGCCACCACAGGTAGCAGTAAGGCTTCGTGTGTTTTCGGCAATCTTCTTTTTTGTCCGGCTTTTCAAGTCAGCCCAAATCCATAAAAAAAAATAAAATAAAATTCAATGTCAGTAAAATGGAAATAGTGCGCAAGCATTTATCTACCAGATACAATTTATGCACATATGCTTAATTAATTCCATTCGACGGCCGTTCTTGTAGGTGGGCCAAGAGAATTAATTTTCCTCATAACTTCCTCCCACCGCTCCTCTACCCTTCCTCGATCAGATCCAAACACTGCAACACCTCTAGCCAGGTCTGGATTTCTCTCCATTTCTTTTACCAGTACCTCAAATTGAGTGGTTGTAGTTTTTTTCAGCGCTATAAGCATAAATATTAATATAATTCCTTACACCAAGTTATATTTTTTTATTTTCTTACTTTGAATTAATAGCTAAGATAATTTTTACAAGGCTGTTTGAGTCTTTAATTATAATTTTTCAATGTTCATCATTTTCAAGAATTGACTCATGTATTAACAGGATTGCATCGGGATAAACTCTGTTTGATAGTGCGTTCGATCGACTCATTTCCTGTGTTGCATATAAACACTTTCATTTCAAGCGAGCTACGCTGACACGAGTTAACTCGCGTTTGATGCCATATAAACAAGGTAAATACAACACAACATATCGTGCGGGAACGAAACTGTTGTTCGTATCGATACTAAAGTTTGTTGTGTGTATATGTACGACACTTTTCGGATCGGTATCGCACTTTTTGATGCACGGTCCGAAAATTGTCGATAACTGGTTACAGAACCTCCCCACTGATGTCAGTCAGTGATTGAAGTGTTTGAGAGAACACCTTAGGCAAAGTTTAGTACATCTTATCATAAGGAATATCTCGATATTGCGTTAATGAATGATTTTTGCACGGTAATTTCGGGATAATAGTAATGCATTATCCTCTTAAGATACCACAATGAGGAACATTTCTTTAGCCCTTAAGNTGTGGTATCTTACCACAGGCAAGACCGCACGAGGCGATTTTTCAGGCAACTTTTAGTTGAAAGCAAAAATCACCTCGTCCGAACGGCTTTTCAACTAATCGCTTTCAACAAAGTTGGTCGCCAGCCAACTTTGAGCTCGTTCAACTTTTTTTCCTTGCAACCCTGTGTTTGTTTACATTCTATATTTTTAGTATTCATTACAAAATTGTACTAAAAAGTACTGCGTAGTAGGAAAGTATATTGTAAATGAAATTGTATCAAACAAGTACAATTGTACCAAAAATGCCAACACTGTTCTGTATACATACTTTTTTATTTTTTTATTTTTTTACTCTTATTTTATCTTTCAGCTTCGCTAAAAGCACTTCTACCAACGCTTGGCTTACCAAATTTACGCCAATTGAAAAAATTTTGCGATTTAAATTTATTTTCAATAATGTAAATAACGATTCGTGTTGAATCGAAAATCGCCTCGTTTGAATAGGGATGGCAACTTTTTCACTTTCAACTTCTCATTCAACTTCGTATTCACGGTGCAGCGAACAAAGGTGGCGCCGTCAGTGCTACCGCTACTTTGGTTTCGCCGATTTTGACATTTGTGGTAACTTGTAAATAAACTTTTGTTACAAATCAGCGAAAGAGAAATTTGAATTATAAGTGAAAAATCAGTTTAAATCGTGTTAATTTGCAATTTGTGAGTGATTTTTGAGTTGAAGACGCGTAAAAACGAATACAATGAAGTGCTGTGTGTTAAATTGCGACTGTCGTCAAAATGCAAGAAGCGTAGATGCAAATGTAGCGCTGGGACGAATCGCTGCATTTTGTGTACATAGGGTACGGCAAAGCCGTTCCCGAAATGTTTCTCTATTATTATATTAACAGCATTTCGTCACTATGATTTTGTTTCTGCTCCACGCAGCCTCCATTAGCAAGTTAACTAACCAATCCCGCAGAGATGATGCTGCAATTTTCTGCAGCAGCCTTAATTGCAAAGCAATGGAGTGCACTAAAACGTTTGCTGAAGCAGCCTCAATTGCAAAGCAATGGAGAGCACTAAAATGTTCACTCTTCTCTAATAGATTAGGTGAAAAATGCAATATTTTCTCATTTAGCAAAATTAAAACACGTTTTTCGCTGTAAAGTGAACTGCTTTGGCAGTTTCAACTCGTTCTTCTTTTCGCTCTATTCTTTGTTTACTTGTGGTACACAAATGTCAACGCCCAGGACGGCGCAATCTTGTATTTTATCATTCTTGCTTCGTATTCAAATTTTGTTGCCTGTTGCCTTGTTGTAATACTCCTATATTGACAGTAAGAGCTAGTACCGTCCGAAAACACTACAGTACAGATAGATCAATAAACAGGTACGAAAGAAAAGGAACACATACGTTTATAAATAAACATGTACACAACACATATAAAAAAACGGCACTCAAGTACACAATCTATTGACAAAAACGGTACTAGACTGTCTCGCTTTGATTTCGGAATGCTTACACATTGAGATGTTTGCTTACTGCCAATATAGAAGTATTACATATATGATTGATGCAAAATTAGTTGATTAAGTCTTCGCCATCGTAGCCCTCAGCTAAAAAGTTCGCTGCTTGAGGGTTAGGAATGTTTGGCTTATTTTTGAGTCACAAATACACTCCCAAAGTTTGATCATTAAAACTCTGAACACCCTGTATATATGTGTTATATTATATACTCAAAATTATGGACTGGCTAATGTAGATATTTTTCATATGTAACAAAATAATATTGTTGATTAAATAAACAAATAATACCAAGCGGGATATTCTCTAAATATAACTACAGGCTTAAACAAAATTGGTTACGTTTCAGTAAGATATGCTAGAAAATAAATGAAATGAGTGGCAACACTGATCGTGTGAGGTACAAGCCAGCGATGGAAAAATAGCCACAATAGTGCCATTTTACCACTTACATTCTCAGAGGCACTTTTGGCACAAGGCATCCTGTTTTGGTACAATCATAAAATATAGAATTTAGCATGAAATGCCAATATATAACAAACAATCACATACCACATTATAGATTAGAAAATAACAAGTGAAAATTAAAAGCACTAAAAAATTAAAATAAGGGGCGTGAGAATTATTTACAAACCGCTGAGTTCTATTGTGAATACGCAGCACGAAAAGTAAGTTTTCGAAACAACAAGCTTCTAATTCAGAATTTTAAAAAGATTTTAAATTTGCAGTTTTATAGTCCATTAAATAAAAGTGCAAGTTTCTGCAATATCCCGATGATTTTTAATTTTTTTTGCTGACGGTGTCATAAATTTTCATCCATTTAAAAAATTTTCGAACACACTTTATATGGGAAAAAATGCATAAAATCGAAAACTTGGAATCTCACTAAAAATTCTGAATTCAAAGCTTTTTGTTGCGAAAACCTGCTGAATTTGGTTTCATTTTTGTACAAAGTTTGAACTGCCGATTTGTGAACATATATTGTGTTTATTAAATTATGAGTTAGACTTTTATATAAAACCAATCAAAAAATAATCAATGAAAAGAATAGGCGAAACTGGTAAAAATGTCTCACTGCCCTTATTTCGCATACAGGTACATACATATGTGTGTAAAAATGTCAGAATAGCTATATTTCGGTGTATTTCTTCTCCTTAATTCGAATTCTGTGTAATTTTACTATGAATTTATGTATATGTCTAAGGAATCCTTCATAAAAGTGATTTAATGAATTAATTTAGTTAATTAATAATTATTATATTACTTAAGTGTATTTTAAAAATACTATTTTTAAAAATATATTGTTCTTAAAACGCCGTAAAAGAAATTTAATTTTGTGGCACTTTCGTTGTCTTTTCGGCACTATTTTTGAAGACCATAGGACCATTTTGAAATTCCATCCCTGGGTACAAGTGCTTGATTGTATCAAATTCTTCGAATCGATACAAAAGTATGTATGTTGCGTGTATACTAGAGATGGGCACGGGACTAAATATTTAATCCCGATCCCGCCCATGCTGAAATCCGATTTTTAAGTCCCGAACCCGCCCATCCCGACGCGAAAATTGTACCGCAGGTCCCGTGGGTCCCGCTATCTATCTCTAAAGCAGGCTACAAACGGCCAACAAATTGAAACGATCGGTTGAGATTTGCAAACCGATCCAAGGTTGACAAAAATTTCATGTCTTTCAAATTAATTTTAAATAATAAAAATAATAATGAAAGATCTGGCATCTTTCTATTATTTTTTTCATTTTCGTCTCAATAAAACATTAAAAGTGCATATTTCAAACGTCGTTTTTAAGGAAGATTTTGTGAATTTGCGGGGGTTGCGGTTTTATCGGGAGTGTCGGGAAAGGATTTTGGTCCCGTCCCGCCCGCCATATTTTTACAGATCTTCCCGATACCGCCCATCCCGGGCAATTTTAAATGAGCACGACCCGTGCAGATGATATGCGATTGTAAAACACTCATGTGTAAACAATCATGAAAACCATATTCTATGAACTTTTTTGCTAATTGTCATGACATGTTTCACATGTCAAAAACGCTCAGAAATTTACTTTTTTTAAATAATTAATCCCAACGGCTTTTTACCCTCCATTCCCGCCCAACCGACACGAGGGGCGCAGTCCGCGTACGGAACCTTTTTTTTTTAGTTTTTTGGTGCCGAGTAGTGGAAACAGGAGTTTGTTAAGTGTCGAGATCTAAAACTATTCAGCTACAGAATCAAATTAATCAGCTGATTGGATATGCTAAAGATTGTATTTCAATTATTGAGAGTGGAGATAATAGTTTTCTTTATAGTAAAAATCGAGTCCGATACGTCAAACGTGCTGGAATGACAGTTAAAATCCTGACATAAACCACGGAATGATTCGTTTAGTTCAAAATTAGTTTTGCATGGCTTTAAAAATAGAGGTCGAAAGTGTCTTGACACTCGAGAAGGAACATTAAAATTTACCTCAGCCAGGAGGGCCGGGCTATTAATCAAGCCTGTCATTAATTTTACGATAAATATTATACCCAGCATTTCTCTACGACTTGCGAGTGTAGGCAAATTTATGAGCTTTAGACGACTTGTGTAAGGGGGGAGATTGTAATCTGAATCCCAGTTAAAATTACGCAATGCAAAAAGCAAGAATTGTTTTTGAATTGATTCAATCCTTTCTGAATGAACTTGGTAGCGGGGATTCCAAACAATAGATCCGTATTCTAGTATAGGTCTAACTAAACTGGTAAAAAGAGCTTTTGTAACATAAGGATCTTTGAACTCTTTTGACCATCGCCTTACAAATGCAAAAACGCCTTTGGCTTTATTGACTGTAACATTAATATGATGGTTGAAATTGAGTTTGGAATCCATTGTGATACCAAGATCGACAAAATTGGATACCTGCTCCAGATTATAATTTGATATTGAATAAACAGCTGGTTGAACAGCCCTCCGAGAGAAACACATAACTTTACATTTTTGAAGGTTTAGTGGCATATAGTTTGTATTACACCAACTAACCACGTTGTTCAGACCGGCTTGTAACAAAGACCTTTCTTCGATAGAGGACAATGTTTTAAAAAGTTTCACATCATCGGCATACATTAAAATTTTTGAATGTTTTATTATAGAAGAAATATCATTAATGAATATCAGGAACAGAATCGGACCAAGGTGGCTTCCCTGAGGAACCCCTGAAGAAACTTTAATGATGTTGGAAGAACAATTATTAACAATAACTCTTTGTGTTCTATCAGAGAGGTAAGATGAGATCCATTGAAGAAGACTGGGCTGAAAGCCGATTAGGTCGAAGGTAGGGGGAATCATGATTCCTTTGTCTGGAATGTGAGTCACGCAGAACAGGAGCTAAAATCTGATTATAACAATGGAAAAACCAACACATGGCTACTCGGTAAGTTTTAAAACTTAAAAAGGCTATACAACTATTACTGACAATGAAAATTTTTGTAGGTGATTCTGGTTACCCCTTGCAGCCATACTTGATGACGCCATTCAGAAGTGCAGCCGATGAAATTCAACGAATTTACAACACAAAGCACTCGAAAGCTCGTAATCTAATTGAGAGATGTTTCGGTGTTTTGAAAAACCGATTTGGATGTATAATTGGCTCGAGAGGGCTACACTATTCACTAGAAAAAGTTACACAAATTGTAAATGTGTGCTGTGCTATTCATAACGTTTTTATATTTTTCAAACATCAAATTCCATTGGAGAGCCCAGATATGGAGAATCTTGTTAGTTACGAAGAAGAACTTGAAAACAGTAACATTTCGAATACAGCTGCCCTTATTAGAATGAGAATAGCAGAGAGTTTGTTATAAACGCAGTTTTATTATAAAGTATGTGTGTCTAGATTTCAGGTACACCAGCAAAATTCATTTGTCTTAAAATTTATAAAATATTAACATAAAATTCAACAAAATATCTTTTCAGACTTAAATCCTAAATCTACATATACACTAAGTAAATGCAACAAAATATTAATTACGCTTAAATCTAAAAAATATTTACACAAAAAAAAACAAAATATTACTTCAATACTCTCACAATAGTGGTATGAAAATTAGTTCCGGAAGTACTCCAAAATTTTTAAAAAAATCGTAGATTGGCGTTCCACTGCAGCAGTTAATTTGTTTGTGGCATCCACCTGCAGCATTGAGGCCTCTGCCATTTTTTTTGCAGCCTCAGCCTGCACTTTATGGGCTGTTTTTGCTTACGCGTAAAAGCACATTTAGTGCATTTAGCTCTAAATGTAAATTTATCCATACAAAATTCGTCACCTAAATGCAACTCCATTTTTGCATTAAGAATCTAAATGCTAAAATCAACCCTGTGATGTTCTAAAATTTCCACGATTCGAACATGGTTTAATGAGAAAAAGTGGCAACATTGCTTTTTCGCGTATACAGTGGCTAGCTGCGTTTCAGTGATCGCCGATCTAGATTTCATTTACTATTTTACATTATATGGATAAACAAAAGTTACGCAAATTCAACATCGATGTGATGCTGATATATATCTGGACCAATTTGTGATCAACTTGGTTCGTTTTGTTTCCAAATTACCGACAGCACCGACAATGGTTAAAACAATTCAAGTTTTTGTATTGAATTTTTGGTATAAAATGTTTTTTTTCCTTTTGTACATTTGCTAAATGCGATAGCATGAACGCTCTCCGAAAACATATGTTCGAAAGTGCTAAATGTTGCATTTTAAATGCAGCAAAAACGCTGCATTAGCGGCTTCTGCTTGGACTTTGGCAGATTCAGCCACTGTCTCCTGGAAGGTGCGCTTCCTATTAGTGGAACGTAACGTGTGCGTTGGAGTAGGACGGGTTGTCTGTGTAGTGGGAGTCTCTACTCCCACTGGTGGGGGTTGGTTGTGCCTGATAGGAGATTGAAGGGTGGTTGTTTGTTGTCTTCGTTGGTCAAGTGCTGGCGATTCAGTCACAAGTAAAGGAATCATTTCCTCCATCGACGAATGTCTTGACATGTTAGAGGTCGACGTCGAAGGAATGCCGAAAACTCCGCCGCTCGGGGCTTCTGACATTGAAATAAAAACAAGGCTGTCTATGGCCTGCTCCATTTCGGAAAGCGGAGAGTGACGGAATGGGCCACCACAGGTAGCAGTAAGGCTTCGTGTGTTTTCGGCAATCTTCTTTTTTGTCCGGCTTTTCAAGTCAGCCCAAATCCTAAAAAAAAATAAAATAAAATTCAATGTCAGTAAAATGGAAATAGTGCGCAAGCATTTATCTACCACATACAATTTATGCACATATGCTTACTTAATTCCATTCGACGGCCGTTCTTGTAGGTGGGCCAAGAGAATTAATTTTCCTCATAACTTCCTCCCACCGCTCCTCTACCCTTCCTCGATCAGATCCAAACACTGCAACACCTCTGGCCAGGTCAGGATTTCTCTCCATTTCTTTTACCAGTACCTCAAATTGAGTGGTTGTAGTTTTTTTTCAGCGCTATAAGCATAAATATTAATATAATTCCTTACACCAAGTTATATTTTTTTATTTTCTTACTTTGAATTAATAGCTAAAATAATTTTTACAAGGCTGTTTGAGTCTTTAATTATAATTTTTCAATATTCATCATTTTCAAGAATTGACTCATGTATTAACAGGATTGCATCGGGATAAACTCTGTTTGATAGTGTGTTCGATCGACTCATTTCCTGTGTTGCATATAAACACTTTCATTTCAAGCGAGCTACGCTGACACGAGTTAACTCGCGTTTGATGCCATATAAACAAGGTAAATACAACACAACATATCGTGCGGGAACGAAACTGTTGTTCGTATCGATACTAAAGTTTGTTGTGTGTATATGTACGACACTTTTCGGATCGGTATCGCACTTTTTGATGCACGGTCCGAAAATTGTCGATAACTGGTTACAGAACCTCCCCACTGATGTCAGTCAGTGATTGAAGTGTTTGAGAGAACACCTTAGGCAAAGTTTAGTACATCTTATCATAAGGAATATCTCGATATTGCGTTAATGAATGATTTTTGCACGGTAATTTCGGGATAATAGTAATGCATTATCTTCTTTCTTGTGGTATCTTACCACAGGCAAGACCGCACGAGGCGATTTTTCAGGCAACTTTTAGTTGAAAGCAAAAATCACCTCGTCCGAACGGCTTTTCAACTAATCGCTTTCAACAAAGTTGGTCGCCAGCCAACTTTGAGCTCGTTCAACTTTTTTTCCTTGCAACCCTGTGTTTGTTTACATTCTATATTTTTAGTATTCATTACAAAATTGTACTAAAAAGTACTGCGTAGTAGGAAAGTATATTGTAAATGAAATTGTATCAAACAAGTACAATTGTACCAAAAATGCCAACACTGTTCTGTATACATACTTTTTT
>NW_016158219.1:26767-30954 GCF_001687245.7 Rhagoletis zephyria | reverse complement strand
CAGCGATGGAAAAATAGCCACAATAGTGCCATTTTACCACTTTCATTCTCAGAGGCACTTTTGGCACAAGGCATCCTGTTTTGGTACAATCATAAAATATAGAATTTAGCATGAAATGCCAATATATAACAAACAATCACATACCACATTATAGATTAGAAAATAACAAGTGAAAATTAAAAGCACTAAAAAATTAAAATAAGGGGCGTGAGAATTATTTACAAACCGCTGAGTTCTATTGTGAATACGCAGCACGAAAAGTAAGTTTTCGAAACAACAAGCTTCTAATTCAGAATTTTAAAAAGATTTTAAATTTGCAGGTTTATAGTCCATTAAATAAAAGTGCAAGTTTCTGCAATATCCCGATGATTTTTAATTTTTTTTGCTGACGGTGTCATAAATTTTCATCCATTTAAAAAATTTTCGAACACACTTTATATGGGAAAAAATGCATAAAATCGAAAACTTGGAATCTCACTAAAAATTCTGAATTCAAAGCTTTTTGTTGCGAAAACCTGCTGAATTTGGTTTCATTTTTGTACAAAGTTTGAAATGCCGATTTGTGAACATATATTGTGTTTATTAAATTATGAGTTAGACTTTTATATAAAACCAATCAAAAAATAATCAATGAAAAGAATAGGCGAAACTGGTAAAAATGTCTCACTGCCCTTATTTCGCATACAGGTACATACATATGTGTGTAAAAATGTCAGAATAGCTATATTTCGGTGTATTTCTTCTCCTTAATTCGAATTCTGTGTAATTTTACTATGAATTTATGTATATGTCTAAGGAATCCTTCATAAAAGTGATTTAATGAATTAATTTAGTTAATTAATAATTATTATATTACTTAAGTGTATTTTAAAAATACTGGCCCGTAGTCATAGTCAAAATAAAGTCGACTTTAAAGTTAGTTGCAGCTTTTTGACATAATTTTCAATGGGATAGCTGTCAAAAAAGCTGCAACTAACTTTAAAGTCGACTTTATTTTGACTATGACTACGGGCCACTATTTTTAAAAATATATTGTTCTTAAAACGCCGTAAAAGAAATTTAATTTTGTGGCACTTTCGTTGTCTTTTCGGCACTATTTTTGAAGACCAAGGACCATTTTGAAATTCCATCCCTGGGTACAAGTGCTTGATTGTATCAAATTCTTCGAATCGATACAAAAGTATGTATGTTGCGTGTATACTAGAGATGGGCACGGGACTAAATATTTAATCCCGATCCCGCCCATGCTGAAATCCGATTTTTAAGTCCCGAAACCGCCGATCCCGACGCGAAAATTGTACCGCAGGTCCCGTGGGTCCCGCTATCTATCTCTAAAGCAGGCTACAAACGGCCAACAAATTGAAACGATCGGTTGAGATTTGCAAACCGATCCAAGGTTGACAAAAATTTCATGTCTTTCAAATTAATTTTAAATAATAAAAATAATAATGAAAGATCTGGCATCTTTCTATTATTTTTTTCATTTTCGTCTCAATAAAACATTAAAAGTGCATATTTCAAACGTCGTTTTTAAGGAAGATTTTGTGAATTTGCGGGGGTTGCGGTTTTATCGGGAGTGTCGGGAAAGGATTTTGGTCCCGTCCCGCCCGCCATATTTTTACAGATCTTCCCGATACCGCCCATCCCGGCCAATTTTAAATCAGCACGACCCGTGCAGATGATATGCGATTGTAAAACACTCATGTGTAAACAATCATGAAAACCATATTTTATGAACTTTTTTGCTAATTGTCATCAAGTTTCACATGTCAAAAACGCTCAGAAATTTACTTTTTTTAAATAATTAATCCCAACGGCTTTTTACCCTCCATTCCCGCCCAACCGACACGAGGGGCGCAGTCCGCTACTAAGGCGTCTCATAAATTCATGGCTTTTAGTTCTAGAAGAATAAATGTCAGTAAAGACAAGTCTTTTTTGTATAATTTCTGATTTTAATTGTTCAACTTCTTTTGAACCAGAGCAACTGTCAAAAATTTCCAACAGTAAAAAGTTACGAATTGGCACAGCAGAAATGTAAAATTTTCTCGCCATAATAAAAAGTTGTTTAAACATGGAACTTTTCTACTAATTGACATAAAATTACTATCTCAACGCTCGGAGCGCTGCCACTGAGGGCCTTTGCCAACTGATTAAAAAGAGAAAATTTGGAAAGACCAAACAAAAATTTTGAGATTTCTCGTTGTGAATACGAATGCCATAGTTTTTACCTAGCTCGTGGGACTACGCAAAATTTTGACAGCTTGTAAATATGTATACACATAAAGTTGTTGGCGGTAATAAGGAGTCAAAATTAAAATGGAGAAAAGAACAAAAAGCGTAGATTAGTTGTCAGTTATAAAATAAATCCAATTTATTTGCGAATATTTGTTTATTCCTTTTATTGAAAGGCAACCACTCGGAAAAGCTTGTGTTAATTATATTTATAACAGAACCTGGCAGCTCGCACGTTGTCTAAGTCAAGTAACATAAAGTCCACAAAAGAATAAGTACGCCATGTATAAATTTTTACAATACACAAAAATAGAGCTTTCGCACGAGTGTTTGTTTGGTTTTTCAACACCATTGATAATTTTCTTTTAATAAAATCACGATTTGACAAATGCTTAAATTTATTTATCTAATAATAATACAGCACACAACCCTGAAATCTAAGAAAAAGTCTGAGGAAGGCTATTAAATAGCAGCACACAACCCCGTGCCTTCCTCAGGAGTGAATATAACTACAACAACAACCACTACTACAACAACAACCCAAAAAGGTTGGTTACTGTCTATACTGTGCCCATACAGAATTGGGCTATTACGGCTCTATTTTGTCAGTAAACAAATTTTTGTCATCGATACATAATTGGGCTATTAATCTTAAATAAATGAATTGTATGCTTTCAGTATGCTTTTTTGTAATTGAAATTTATTTGGTAGGTTGTAAACGATTTTGGTCGGATTTGGGAAGAAAATTGGTAGGGGGAAAAAATTGTTAGTGGCAACGCTGCTTGTACCTCACACGAATCATCGCAACGAATCTTGCAGCGTAAGGAAATGTTCGTTCGTACATATGCATACACAAGGTCTGACAAGATGAAGCAAAAGAAAAAAGTAATTTTCTGGCTGACGTTTGTAACTTCGGCGCTATGTTATTTTCTTTGGCAAGTAAACAATGAATATGAAGACTTTATGCTTCGCAATGCAAGCAATTTTGTAGCACATGTTTGTGCTAACCAATTTATTATTTTTGTATGTGTTTTTGCAACCAATCACAGCGCACTTCATTTTAATTACATTTGCACAAAACATTCATTGAAAATCGCTTAAAAATCACTGAAATAAACCACCGGCAAAATATAAATAAAGAAAGAAGCAAAACAGAAATAGCAAACTTAAAAATTACGAACGTCACACACTTTTTTCTCAGTTGCTATTACAAATGGCTGCTTCTCAACCGGTCAGATCACGCAATCGGAAAAGAATGAAAAAAAAATGACGTTTTCAAGCTGTGAAGCTGTGTTTTTCTGTGATCTGTTTAATTTTTGTGTTTTATAAAGCTGTTTACGCTTATTAAAGTAAAAAATTAAAAAAGTGTTAATAAACTTCTGGTGCACAATTTAAAGATAAGTAAAACATCAAAATTTCCTGTAAATTTGATTAATTTAACTTGATATTCTTAATTGCATGTGCCGAGTATTTTGTTTCATATAATATATTGTTGTTGTACAATTGTTTTTGTTTGTGCACATTGATTTTGCTCTTTTTGTCTTTTTGTCATTTCTGCTGTTTCATCTTTGTCACAGCTGTTTGCGTTGTGTTTATTAGGTGTCAAATATACAGTGCATTTAAAACTCTTCGCTACATAGCTTTCCAACTGATATTTACCAGCTGATTGGTTCACTGATTAATACATCGTTTTCAAAACTGTTTTTGCTTTTTTGCTTCTAAAACCTAAAAATAAATATAATTCTAAACATGTCGTGTATCTACACCAATTGCAACGTTAAAAGTGACTCCTATGTGTCATGCTAGCTCTGCGATGGGATTGCCCATATAAAATGTGCTGGTTTGAGCGGTAGAGTATTAGACGCTATTGACGAGGGTAAGGGTCTTCGTTGGTCTTGTCAAAAACGTAGATCAACCGAAGTTGATTTATTTAAATTCTTTAGGCAGTCCAGAAA
>NW_016158219.1:13590-25450 GCF_001687245.7 Rhagoletis zephyria | reverse complement strand
ATAAAATCAAACCATCAGGCCGGGTTGAAAATTTTCATTCACCTCATAGTTAACAAAAATTTACAATCCGTAGTACTTTTCTATCAATTCGCAAATGCGTTTAATTTAAATCGTTTAGAAAATGCGTCATTTATGTATACCATTTTATGTGGAATTATTCAATAAATTTCGTTTTACACTATACTTTTTGAAACTATTTGGAGTTAATTATTTTTTGTTTCTTAAAAGCAACCCTGCGTGCCGGGAAGGCGTGTGTACCAATAATTTCATCCCTAGCATATTCATCCCCGAGGAAGGCAGTCGCCAAATTCACCGAAGGTTGTTTACTGGTTATATTGTGTGTATGGGTGACAAAATTTGTTTACTGACAAATTTAAATAAATTTTAATAAAAACTGTGACAAGAATTTGTCACTGATACAGAATAGAGCCGTAAATGTTCCGAATACAAAACATTTACATACATACATATATGTACTTTGTACCTTTTAAACCAACAAGAAATACATAAATAAATGCAGATACAGTCTTAGGCACAGAGATGAGATCATTTAACATTTTTTTGTTTGTATGAATTATGTACATTAGACTGCATCACTCCCAATACAAACAAAAACAAATCGGTACTGTTTTTCCATTGGAATTATAAAATCTGTTATATTTTAAGACGTCCACCAAAATATTTCGGAAAAATATTGAGATTTAAGTGAGCTGGACGGATCTGTAAATACCTCCAAAAATGGAGTTATTTATGAATAAGAATAGTTTCTTAAAGATGTTTTTTGAAAAAATCCCCTCAAATAACAAAACGGTTTTAGCTTAAAAAAATTACATAAAAATATTTAAAAAAATAAAATAAAAAATTTTAACGGAATCGTAATGAGATTTTCGATGCTGTTTTTTAACTTTTTTCAAAGATTGGTATAAGAAAAACTTGAATAACTGAACCTAAACTCTTCCGATTTAGACTTGTGAGGTATCGTTGCAACCGTATTTTCTCACCCTTTTATGACAAGCTCATTCAAAGGATGAAAGAGAAAGGTAGGATGAACGAGCATCATTCAAAGTTGAATGTGTTGGTATTTGAAAATAAAATTGGGACACGAATGACTTTTTTTTGCACATAAATAAAAACAGTGGGAAAATACCTTTCTACCGAGATCCCATAAGTCTAAATCAGAATAGTTTTGGCCCAGTTATTTAAGTTTTTCGTAAATCAATCTTTGAAAAAAAGTAAAAAACAGCATCAAAAATCTCATTGTTACGATCCCTTTGCAAAGATTTTTATGCAGATTTTTTAAGCGTAATCTGTTTTGTCATCTGAGGGGACTTTTTTCAAAAACTTCTTTAAGAAACTGTTTTTATTCATAAAAAACTCCATTTTTGGAGGTATTTTCAAATCGATCCAGCTTGCTTAAATTTAAATATTTTTCCGAAATATTTTGGTGGACGTCTTAAAATATAATAAATTTTGTAACCCCGGCGGAAAAACCGCAACTTTTTTTGGTGATGCAGCCTAATGTACATGTTATGTACCAATAAGTTTAATTTCTTAAAAGTAAATGTAAACCAATTAATTACACATGCAAATCTTTTGCAGCTGACCACACATAGTGCGGGTCATTTTTGTTTACAAGTTCCTTGCATAACATTATGCTATTGATACTGTCAATCTTAAGTTTTTTTTCTTAAGCTTGAAACACATTGGAAACGACGGGCTACGGACCACAGCTGTCAAATTATTTTAACACGTACTCTTATGTAGATAATTATTTTGGCGACGACACGGCAACACTGCAAATAGCCAAAAATGACAGCTACAGATAAGATTCTTCCCCTTCTTTTATGTCAAACTCAAATAAATTCATTTGTCGCTGCCGCGTTCAAAAAAATCATGTCGCCGTCGTCAAGGCGTTTAATTATGTAGATAAAACCTTAATGTCGTGTCGTGTGGTGATGTCGTTTTCGATGTGTTCAGTGCTTTAGTTTAGTTTTTATCAAAGAAAGCTGCAGAGCTATGTGGTATTGAAATTATATTAGAAACAAAATTGGAGAGATGCATTAATAGAAAAAACTTTTTCCCAAAATATATCAATATCCAGATCTCTGGAAATATCAAGCTCACATAGCCTCTGTAAATTCCACTGCGTGGTTATTATATCAGGATCGCAATCTATGAGATGGGGAAACTTTAACAAAAGAGGTAAAATTGGTAAATCTTCTTTAGAAACTTTCTTAGCTGGTGTCATTATTTGTAAAAGTTTTATATCTTCACGCTTGAAATCAAATCTTCAATTTATTTGGTCAAAAACTCTGTAAAACCTTGNCGGAAAAACCGCAACTTTTTTTGGTGATGCAGCCTAATGTACATGTTATGTACCAATAAGTTTAATTTCTTAAAAGTAAATGTAAACCAATTAATTACACATGCAAATCTTTTGCAGCTGACCACACATAGTGCGGGTCATTTTTGTTTACAAGTTCCTTGCATAACATTATGCTATTGATACTGTCAATCTTAAGTTTTTTTTCTTAAGCTTGAAACACATTGGAAACGACGGGCTACGGACCACAGCTGTCAAATTATTTTAACACGTACTCTTATGTAGATAATTATTTTGGCGACGACACGGCAACACTGCAAATAGCCAAAAATGACAGCTACAGATAAGATTCTTCCCCTTCTTTTATGTCAAACTCAAATAAATTCATTTGTCGCTGCCGCGTTCAAAAAAATCATGTCGCCGTCGTCAAGGCGTTTAATTATGTAGATAAAACCTTAATGTCGTGTCGTGTGGTGATGTCGTTTTCGATGTGTTCAGTGCTTTAGTTTAGTTTTTATCAAAGAAAGCTGCAGAGCTATGTGGTATTGAAATTATATTAGAAACAAAATTGGAGAGATGCATTAATAGAAAAAACTTTTTCCCAAAATATATCAATATCCAGATCTCTGGAAATATCAAGCTCACATAGCCTCTGTAAATTCCACTGCGTGGTTATTATATCAGGATCGCAATCTATGAGATGGGGAAACTTTAACAAAAGAGGTAAAATTGGTAAATCTTCTTTAGAAACTTTCTTAGCTGGTGTCATTATTTGTAAAAGTTTTATATCTTCACGCTTGAAATCAAATCTTCAATTTATTTGGTCAAAAACTCTGTAAAACCTTGATATATTGGTTTTAACTTCAAGGATTCCAGAACAATTGACATTAATTTTCATAAACATCTCAGCTTTCGTTCCAACAAAAATGTCAGATATTTTAACATGATTACGTTCATTTTTAAAATCAATATTAATATTGTTACTGATCGCATCTTTTTTAATAAAGTTACTGAAAATTAAGAGATAGTGTGCTTTGATAGTAGAGGTCTGCATCGGAAGATATTTGGCTTCCTTCTCTTCTTCTCAATGAGAGCGCGGATAGTGAAGAGAAGTATAGTCGCTAAGAGAGGGACATAAAAGAGGATTACTACGTTGTGAAACTTCCGCAAGTAAAAGGTTCCTTCATGTGAAGTTTTCAAGTATTTTAGGAAGATTTCGTTTGAGAGCATAATTTATATACATATACGGAATATGATATGTCTCGTGCACACAAAATATATTTACGTTTATTTCTACACGTTTTTTATATATATACATGTATATATGTATATAATAATCGATATTTTTATCGGGGTTGTTATCGAAATTTTTATCAAATTTGTTATCGATATTTTTTATCGATTTTGTTATCAATTATTTATCGATTTCGTTATCGATTTTATAACGATTTTGATATCGACTATTTATCGATATTTTTATCGATTTTGTTATCGATATTTTTAACGATTTTCTAATCGATTTTGCAGCAATATTATTATCGATTTTGCTATCGAAAATTTTAATGAATTAGTCATCGATTTTGTAATAGATATCTTCATAGGTTTTGTTATCGATATCAATTGCATCAATTCACCCGGTACCTCTAAAAAAAATCTTACTTCAAAAAATAAACCCAAGGTCCTTAATATGACATCTAATTTTCTTAATTCGAAAGAACTGTGCAGATCTGATCTCCTACACAAAAAATAGCTTCACGTATTCGTATTCATTTACCTAACTCCTTTAATTTAAGTTGAATTTCACGTTTTAAACGGGTGGCAACACTCCCACATATTTATTAGAAATGGAGATTTTTCAAACCAATTTATAGTATATGGGTATTACTTACTATTAACTGATCTAACTTATTAAATAATTTAAAAAATTTTTAACAGGTGGCCACACTTTAAAAAAATTAAACCTTAGTACACATCTACAGGCCAAGCGCTTTAATATCACACCCCAGTTTTTGAAATCGAACGAATGCAAACCTGATCACATTAAAAAAAATGTCTTCGCGTGTTATAAGTAGAATCCAAACCCATAAAGAGGACATAAAACTTCATGTTTCCAAATACTACGTTGAGGTTGCTTGAAAATTAACCCTTTCGGTACATCTTTTTAGATTCGGGCTTTAAAAATCCAATTTTTTTATTAAATGATCCTTAATACATAATATAATAACATTCAATTTAAACTTTTTCCAAAATGCGATTCTAAAATGTTTTTTGGAATGATGCCATATGGCATCATTTGTACTAACGGGTGTAAAAAATATGCAAAGATTTTTTAATATGGTATTTTATTTTACCAAAACACTTAGCACTTTTTTAAATTAAATTACAAGTTCTAGCAATATTTGACACTATTTTGGAAACTATAGCATATTTATCTGTTTTTAATTTATTGGGTTATTTGGTAAAATATAGTATTTTAATGTAGACCTCTCTAAGCAGAAGAAAATTGATATTTTAGTAAAGTTTAAAAATTTTAATTTTTAATCTACTAAGAATAAAAATAACAATACCGTATTCAAATATAGTTTATAAAACTTCCCATTACAGCGCTGCATATAAAAATATAATTTCAGATAAGCTCAATTTAATCTGTGAGTATTCAAAAAAGCATGACGCCATATGGCATCAAAATAGCGAAAGGGTTAGGTATGTGAGCATAGCGGAACACGTGTTTGGTGAAGGAGAGCGCTGTCGAGTAACATCGTTCAGGTACGCTAATTTGGGATGTTCTCTACTTTCGGTTCCTTTTTTTTAGGTACCGCAAAAATGTTTTCCTATTTTTCGATTGGAACTTTGCAGCCCTCTATTTGATAGTTGCATATAATTATGGCAAACGAGAGCATTCAGCTTGGAACTCTGTTAAGATTGTTAATTATGGGCGAAATATACGATAAAAAAAAATCATTTGGTTGTGCAACACATTCCCTCTGTCACGTCAGTAGATCGCATACCGTTTACTTCGTAAAAGCAGGAAATAAAATAAAGTTTCAAACTATCCCATTGCCCACCTATTCTTAACAGAACGCTTCCTAGTGAAAGCTATCGTGTTTGAGATATGTAGTTTTACCGAACAGTAGTCCTGAAATTCCTTCAGTTCATGTATCCTTTTTCGACTGTGGGAAAAGAAACTATCACCCCCATACTGTAATCCGTCGTAGATTCGATTTTCCTACGAATCGTAAAATTGGTATGCTGAAATCCGTGTTGTCGTATCATAGTTTCGAAATTCGTAGGCCATCTTCGAAATTCGTGATGTTGGTATGCCTGAATCCGACGTAGCTGTCATTTTTATGTATTTGTCGGAAGTTTTGTACGAATAGCAACGCGTGTCGGAGCGAAACAAATTGTATTAAAATATCAATAAAATAAGGTGTGTAAACGCAAAAATATGTATGTAAGCTGAAGTGTGAATAGAAAAAAAAATATTATTAAATGTTTACAAAATTATCAAGTCGAAGATCACAACAAATCGCTCGCAATACGAAAAACTGGTGGAACGCATGAGCGAAAGGTCAGACATTGCCCGAGGCTTTGTAAAAGTAGCTAAAGAGGATGTGGTGGAATTTTGTGAAAGCGTTGCAAGAATTAAAGCGGCACAATATCTAGTTGAATGGAGGCCCTTAAAAAGAGGGAGCATACATTTATCATTTAAGCTAAATGGATCCGAACTGTCTCGTAGCAATCTCCTTTGTATATTAATGCAACAGTTGGCTGCAGCACCTCCTTTCTCCTGAGATAAAAGTGCACCGGCCACTGAATCCATTATATTTTACTTAATTAAGGAAAAGCCTTTTCAAATACGATTAAACAAAATTTTTTTTTAATTTCACTGTTCACTTGCGATTATATTTATTTTGATTTGTTTCTGTCAAAGCAGCTAATTAAGAACTTCGAAATTCACTATTTTAGTTGGCAACGCCGTTGATAGTTACGATCGGATTACAGCATACCAATTTTCGAATTTTCGGAACGGAGCTACGAATTCGTAACTACGAACTTTCGGACTACAGCATACGGGTGTATATATGTTGCGGCACAGTGTCGCAATGCTTTCCGGAAATTTTCTAGAAGCGTAGCTTAAGCAAAGGTGAGGTGAGTGGCATGTGCGCTTTATATAAAATAAATCGGTTTCTGCACTCAATAATAGTGGTATTCATCTAAACCGATAACTTTATCAAGCAGATAATAGGTGCGTTCGTTTAAAATCTCCAACAGAAACCAACCAACTGCCAAATTCCGGCGAAATGTCATCTGTTCGCTCACAAGAGAGAAATATCCAAAATAGTACGCGAACAGAAAATTTGCAGAAACTTGCAAGTTAGACGAACAGCTGATATAATTTTTGTTTACATACAAAAGTGTAAAATTTAAAACGTACGAAAAGCCATCACAAAGTGTTATACTGACACAGTTTATTGATTAAACAAATAACTACTTATTTCTTACAAGTTTAATTAGTCGCATTTTGTAATTTTTATCTTCCAAACCATCAAATTAAATTTTGTGATTTGCGTAAATGCCAACCAGCTGTTTTTGATCAGCTGTTTCCCTGTTGGCAAATTGCTGTTGGCAAAAATTTTTCCAACAGAAACTAACAGCTTCCCCTCAAAATGAAATGTCACTTTGCTCTCTCAATTTCCCCTACTTTGCAAGTTTTTTGCGTACGCGAACGCAAAAACCTGTAAGTTTTGGTTAAACATGAACAATTAACAGCTACGCGAACGAACCTAATATTATAAGCTTACGCACTTCGTTACATGAACGATCCACACTCTCTTTTCGTTTACACATGCGACAATAGTCGTGTTTTCTTTGGTTATAGAGCTCAGTATCACTAACCTTATACTACTAGCACGAGGATAAAGAAATTATAGAAACTAACTCACTAAATGGGAAAAAATTATATTTACGAGATAATATCTATTTAAATAAATATACATATAAAATAAAGGCTACTTATTTGAAGCAAGTTAAAAGAAACAATGGCAGGATGTCTATTTGTGTATGAATTCATTTGCCACGCTACCAAACTTTGCGGCCACATTATCAGTAAACAAAATAAAAAGAAAGGATAATAATTGAACCAGTTCTCTATCAGGATCACATCGTTGTTGTAGAATTTGCGTGCAAAATTTTTATGTGTATCCCGATTATTGCCCAAGAAAACATAGCCGGAGTTGCGACAGAGTTGCATTGACTTCAGTTTATGCAAAATGATGTTTGAAATATATATTTTTATAATTAAAAATTTAGAAACTTCCCAATAAACATCAAAAAAATATTTCTCCAACCTTGGAGAAATTCATAGTTCTCAAGTTGATATCCAACATCGTTCTCCAACTCATCTCTAACCCACGCGCAGATACGTAAAAAGTGATAGAGATACGAGTTTTTAATTATCAAGTGAAAAACTAAAGCTATATAAAGGGGAAAACTACCAACGAAAAGTAAATAATCTTCAAAGTATCTGTTAAGAAGCAAATAGAATATCGTAATTTATTTTCAAATGCGACCCTGTGAGGCGCTCTAAATTACCAATAGAAATAAGTCCGGCAACCTTGTAATTTTTTATGTGTCAAATACGAAATCGCCTTGGCTCAATTCCACCATTTTTAAAAGGAAAGAGCGCGAGGACACACAAAAGTGTAAGCTTAATTTTATATATTCAACTTTTACCTAATTATTCCACTTGTAGGAAATAAAACATCATAAACGAAAGTATCGCAATTCCCATTTGAAGACGTTTGTTTTATTTTGGCCCTCGCGCAACTATCTTTGCAACAAATTTTTATTTCACTTTTGCGAGTTGCTACAACGAAGGCGTATATAGCAGCGAACTGCGGAGTGCCGGTAAGTGTATCTGAGGAGGATTAGGGATTTAGATAGGTCAATTGGGAGCGTTGAGTAGGCAGTGTCGTACAATAGGGAATAGCCGAGCAATTACATGCCAACCACACGCTCAGCATCCAAAATGGCGGACAGCGAAAACGAAGATCTCGAACTTACCATTCGAGAACATACTACAGCCGCTAACCAAGCAAGTACCGCAAGTGTAACGGTGCAGTTAAACGCAATGATGGAGGAAATACGTATTTTGAAAGCAGCTTTAAGTCAGCAGCAGAATAAGGCAACATCGACAGCAGAGACGAATAGCGAAAGGGAGGGCATGCCAAGCAACACATTAGCAGCTGCGGTTAGTGAACTGAACCGCGCTCTATCGCATGTACCGGCACAGCCTGTGACCAGGCTGTATGACTTGCCCGAATTCGATGGTCGTCCAGAAGACTGGCCCATGTTTAGGGAAGCGTTTTCTGCCACAACCGAAGAGTATCGAAATACTGAGCGGCAGAATATGATTAGGTTGCAAAAAGCACTGAAAGGAAAGGCAAGGGAGACAGTTGAGTGTCTGCTTATACACAGGGGCAATGTTAATCGAGTTATCGAAACTTTAAAGGAACGGTTTGGGAGGCCAGAGCTTCTCGTCAAAAGCCAAATCGCTCGTATTCGCAACGTTCCAAATATTCCCGAGAGTAGAATAGATCTTATAATTCCCTTCTCCACAAAAGTACAAAATTTGGCTTCTTTCCTTAGTGCAGCTGAATGCGACCACCACCTTAGCAATCCAATTTTAATGGAAGAGCTTGTATCCAAGCTGCCAGTGCAGCGCAAGTTGGCATGGGGCCAGACATTCCTTGACCATACAACCGCGACCAACTATTCAGCATCTTAGCGAGTGGTTGCAAGAAGAAGCACGCGTTGCTAGTAGTGTTTGCATCAACGTGGTCGAACCGCATCGACAAACAGATCCAAGGTCGGAGAGGCGTCCGAGATTTTTTCATGCAACTGAAACGCAAGAGTTGCATGGAAACGAGTGCAGTATGTGTTCCGGGAGTCACGAGCTCGAACGTTGCAGTCAGTTTTTAGACCTTCCACTTAATNGCAAGTACCGCAAGTGTAACGGTGCAGTTAAACGCAATGATGGAGGAAATACGTATTTTGAAAGCAGCTTTAAGTCAGCAGCAGAATAAGGCAACATCGACAGCAGAGACGAATAGCGAAAGGGAGGGCATGCCAAGCAACACATTAGCAGCTGCGGTTAGTGAACTGAACCGCGCTCTATCGCATGTACCGGCACAGCCTGTGACCAGGCTGTATGACTTGCCCGAATTCGATGGTCGTCCAGAAGACTGGCCCATGTTTAGGGAAGCGTTTTCTGCCACAACCGAAGAGTATCGAAATACTGAGCGGCAGAATATGATTAGGTTGCAAAAAGCACTGAAAGGAAAGGCAAGGGAGACAGTTGAGTGTCTGCTTATACACAGGGGCAATGTTAATCGAGTTATCGAAACTTTAAAGGAACGGTTTGGGAGGCCAGAGCTTCTCGTCAAAAGCCAAATCGCTCGTATTCGCAACGTTCCAAATATTCCCGAGAGTAGAATAGATCTTATAATTCCCTTCTCCACAAAAGTACAAAATTTGGCTTCTTTCCTTAGTGCAGCTGAATGCGACCACCACCTTAGCAATCCAATTTTAATGGAAGAGCTTGTATCCAAGCTGCCAGTGCAGCGCAAGTTGGCATGGGGCCAGACATTCCTTGACCATACAACCGCGACCAACTATTCAGCATCTTAGCGAGTGGTTGCAAGAAGAAGCACGCGTTGCTAGTAGTGTTTGCATCAACGTGGTCGAACCGCATCGACAAACAGATCCAAGGTCGGAGAGGCGTCCGAGATTTTTTCATGCAACTGAAACGCAAGAGTTGCATGGAAACGAGTGCAGTATGTGTTCCGGGAGTCACGAGCTCGAACGTTGCAGTCAGTTTTTAGACCTTCCACTTAATCAAAAATGGCGTTTTGTTCGCGAAAGACGTCTGTGCTTTAATTGTTTGAAATCTGGGCATCGAGGCGGTTCATGTCGTCGCAAACACCAATGTGACAATGTGAGGTGCGACAAAAAGTGGCACGCAATCCTACACGAGCCTCGATGCTCACGAGAAGAGCAAAGCCAACAAATACCGCGCATATTAACGAATGCGGAAGCACTTCCCTGTAACCAAAGGCTCTTGTTTAAAATACTACCGGTTAGGCTGTTTGCGAATGGTAAGTCAGTCGATTGCTACGCACTTCTTGATGAATGGTCATCAATAAGTTTGGTGAATGAGAAACTCGTAACTCAGATTGGCATAACAGGGTCTAAAAAAGAATTAACCTTGCAGTGATTCGGCAATAATACGGCAAATGAGTCGTCAATGACATTAAACATGGAAATATCGGGTGTAGGTCAAGGACCCAAACGGTTTCCTCTGCTCAATGTGAGAACTGTAAAGAACCTGCAGCTACCGCGGCAGACGCTCCGAATCTCGGAACTCCACGTAAGACAACGACACCTGAAGAGGCTACCTATAGAAGGGTACACTGGCGTAACGCCAGATCTGCTGATAGGGTTAGATAATGTGCATCTAGGCATAGCTAAGCGTATTGCCGAGGATGGTCATCGGGGCCCGGCTGCAGTGTTGACCAAGCTAGACTGGGTGATTTACGGTCCAATGGGATACGAGAACGTAGCGAGACAGCAAGTACTTTTGGTGCGAGAACACGCCGCAGATAAAACGCTCGAGGATGAAACCATCGACGAGTTAGTCAAGAACTTTATAATAAGCGATGACTTGAGTGCGTCACCTACTGTCAAACATGTCGAGCCACAGGAAGAGGTAAGAGCACGCGCCATATTAGAGAATACTACAGTTCGTATAGGCGATCGCTTTGAGACGGGGTTGCTTTGGAGAACCGATGAAGATATACCGGAGTACACGCGGGGAATGGCGGAGAGAAGACTTCTAGCGCTCGAGCGGAGATTTAAATGCAACGCAGAATTGAAGCACGAGTACATCAAAACGATGAGGCACTACTTAGCGAAGGGATATTCCAGGAAACTCACGAAAGAAGAAACGCTGACAAAACACCCACGGATATGGTATCTTCCCCACTTTGGCGTTTACAACCTAAATAAGCCGGGAAAAGTACGCCTCGTATTCGACGCAGCAGCACAAGTCTCCGGAAGATCGTTGAACTCCTACCTGCTTAGCGGTCCAGATATGGGTAAACCAATGCTAGAGGTGCTTATGAAATTTAGACAAAAACCCATAGCCGTCAGCTCCGACATCGAAGAGATGTTTCATCAGGTGGTAGTACGTGCGGAAGATCAACCGGCGCAAAGGTTTCTGTGGAGGGAGAAGCCTGATGAAGAAATCGTGGAGTACTCCATGCGCGTAATGACTTTCGGAGCAACATGTTCTCCTTGTGCCGCACAATTTGTAAAAAATAAGAATGCGCTTGAGTTTTCCGAGGAATTCCCTGATGCCATCAATGCGATTTTAAACAACCATTATGTGGACGATTTCGTTCATTCCTTTGCAGACGAGGAAGAAGCCGTGCGAATAGCGAATCAAGTGCGATGCATTCACCAAAAAGGCGGATTCAA
>NW_016158219.1:4616-7257 GCF_001687245.7 Rhagoletis zephyria | reverse complement strand
GTCCCCTTGTCTGAAACCTCGTTTGGTATCAAACGGCTCGGAGAGGTCCTTCCCTATTCTGACGGAGCTGGTGGTATTGCTCAACGTCATTTTACACAGCCGTATTAGTTTCGCGGGGATACCAAATTCAGACATCGCGGCATAAAGGCAACTTCTCTTCATGCTGTCGAAAGCGGCTTTGAAATCGACAAATAGATGGTGTGTGTCTGATGCTTCAATTCGTTCTAAATCAAACCATGTTAAAAGGACACACACATGTAAACACATTCTCTTATCGATTTGAAACTTTTAACCGTGCCACCATAAATCACATTTTGAATGCGAGTTAAGAGTTGTTAAATAGTGTTAAGAGTGCATAAAAACACGGAATTTGTCCACACGGTTGTTTCATGCAACTCTGTATAAAGTGAACCATTTAAATAGTTCTTGACATAACATTTATGCTAAGCTTTGTTATAAAATTAATAGCTAAGATAATTTTTACAAGGCTGTTTGAGTCTTTAATTGTTATTTTTCAATGTTCATTATTTTCAAGAATTTACACATGTATTAACAGGGTTGCATCGGGATAAACTCTCTTTGAAAGTGTGTTCTATCGACTCATTTCTTGTGTTGCATTTCAAGCGAGCTACGCTGACACGAGTTAATTCGATACCGCGTTTGATGCCATATAAACCAGGTAATAATGTAATACATAGTGTTAAAAGCTAAATTTTAGAGAACTGGCCTCCAAAGGGATTTATATCCCTTTAAACACAAATACCTATGCGGTCTTAACCAAAAGAACTGTGAGTTTGGCTAAATATTTGATGGTCTTGTAGATATAACTTGTCCAGTTTTAAGTATTAATTTTCATACATTTATTAGTTGTATGATTCCTGGTTTGACCATTATGAAATGTATAAAACATTACTTCAAACGACCAAAATATCATTATTTGGACAAACTCTCTGCGGAAAATTTTTAATGAATAATTAACGTAGAAAGTACAAATTAATTGGTTGCCAGGGATTATTTAATTTGGTGGTACTTTCAGTTCCATAAAATATTCGCCAATAACTTTTTTTGTCTAGGCAATCATTAATATATTAGGTTTGTATAGTAACTTCTCCAGTAAAACATTGCAGCCAGAGCGTAAAAGAAAAATAGAGCGTATAATTGACTAACAGAAAAAGTTACTGAACGCAAAACTAGTAAAAACTTGCAAGTGAATAGTTGTTGCACCCTTTTGATATTCTGCTGTAAACATTTTTTCTATTTATAAATCTGTTTTAAACTCTTTGCTTTTCACACAAGCACTTACACAGTCTAGTACATCATTTATATTTTGATTTCCACTCATTTTACCTTTGTTTGTGCTAAACCAATTGAACAAATGGCGGCTTTTGACATTTATTCTTTTTCTTCTTCTTACACAGTCTAGTACATCATTTATATTTTGATTTCCACTCATTTTACTTTTGTTTGTGCTAAACCACTTCAACAAATGGTGGCTTTTGACATTTATTCTTCTTCTTCTTCTGCTAGCTAATTTCTGCTAGTAGAAATTTCACTAGCAAGAATTTGCAGCTCTCCCGTTTGTTGCTCTCCTGCAATTTTTTTGGGTTATCATACACTTTTTCAGTAAAAATTTGCAGGTTGATCAAACCTTTGCTGGATGCATTAATAGGGCCCTGTCACACGGTCAGTAATTATCACGATATTTGGATCGCGATCCATATTGACGGATTGATGGATCGCGCACGAATGCTAGATGTGCAATATTTATCGCGTCAGTATTTGCATAATTTTTGTGCTGAACACTTATTATGACGCAAGAAAATATTTTTATTTTGTGCGTATAAATTACAGATAATTCATTCCACAATTATCTTACAATTTCTAATGTTAGTTAAAATTTTTTGAATTTCTTTTGAAAGGTTTTAAGCACCGAGAGCGAAGGCAGAGCGAATATTGGTTAATAGTTTGCTCATATATTCAAAGCACATTTTGCCACAATTGAGGAATGTGGCCTTTGTTGAATTGCGCCGGGTACAACGTGCACCGTCGAGATCGCGAGCGAGATAATGGTGGTGGCTTAGCGTTCATCACGCACCACACCGTGCAGTATCGTCTTATCGAAGCAGACATCGACCGCAGGGATACCACCCTAGAATGTCATGGCATTGCTATCCGGTCAGGTGATGTCGAGCTCGAAATATTTAACATATACATACCCCCTGTCACCTGCTGCCCGGCAGGATATCACCCTGATATAGGTGCGCTCCTCAGAGGTGAAAACCGTATGGTAGTAGGTGACTTTAATGCGCACCACGATCTTTGGCACTCAAGCCTGTCAAACGATCGTAGGGGAACAGACTTGGCTGAGCAGATAGACGATTCGACATTCTGCACAATGAACGACGACGCACCCACCAGGATTATGGGTAACTGCAGTAGCTCGCCAGACATCACCACAGTCAGCGCTGGTCTGATAAACAGCATAACATGGCGACCTATGCCGACTTTAGCATCAGACCACCTACCCATAGTCATCTCGATAGATAAACCAACCGACTTTGCCTCTTTGGGACTATGGGAGGAGCATCTGAAGACGAAAGCTGATTGGAAAGGTTACGCGGAGTTTACCGAAAACACCTTC
>NW_016158219.1:0-4415 GCF_001687245.7 Rhagoletis zephyria | reverse complement strand
CGAGGCCTTGCTACTCCCGTATTTCACAAACCACTTGACCCCAGCGAAGCATCAGCATGGTTTCCGTAAAGTGCACAGTACAACAACAGCACTTAACACTCAGATAACTCGTGGCCTGAACCGAAACCGTCCTTGTGAGAGAACGATTCTAGTAGCGTTGGACTTGTCAAAGGCGTTTGACACCGTCTGCCATTCCACGCTACTAGAAGATATAGAGGCCTCCTCTCTCCCACAGAGGCTCAAACGGTGGTCGGCAAATTATCTGAGTTGTCGAAACTCGTCGGTAATGTTTGGAGACAAAACGAGTAAATTCAGGAAAATAAAACAGGGGGTTCCACAGGGTGGTTTCCTTTCCCCCCTACTGTTTAACTTTTACATTTCAAAGCTCCCTCAACCACCAGAGGGAGTCTCGATTGTCTCTTACGCCGACGATTGCTCGATCATGGCGACTGGCAATGGAATTGATGACCTGTGTTCAAAGTGTCTAGCCCTCTCCCCTACGAAATCCTCTGCGACCCTGTTCACAACCTGGACGAAGAAGGTCAGGCTACCGCTGGGAATTAACGTCGATGACACACCAATTCCGACGGTGAATAACCCCAAAATACTCGGAGTAACATTCGACAGCCTGCTCTCCTTCTCTGCGCACGCAACCGCTATTGCCAATAAAGTACAGAGCCGCAACAAGGTCCTCAAGTCGCTAGCCGGCAGTACTTGGGGCAAAGACAATGAAACGTTGCTGGCAACATACAAGGCAATAGGCCGGCGGGTTTTAAACTACGCAGCGCCAGTGTGGTCGCCGGGGCCTAGTAGGACGCAGTGGACGAAGCTACAGACTGTATAGAACACCGCACTCAGGACAGCGACAGGATGACTCCTGATGCTCCCGTAAAGGAGCACAACATAATGCTCTGCAAGCAGTTCCTGATCGGGAGCCACAGAAGTGGCCACCCAAACAGATCGCTGCTTGAAGAGGAGCCCTCGCCTAAGCACGTCAGGAGGCATCTATATGATCTGACGGACGAAGTCCAGAGGTTCATCAAGCAACCTCTGGACCCGTCAGCTTACCGACTGGCCCTGAACGGCATTCACAGGGAGTCATTCTCGAGTTATGTAGACTCTATACCTGTGAATGCCGTTCTAGGCATACCGCCCCCGGACATAGACGAGACGGAGCTTCATCTGCCTCGGGAGACACGAACGACAGTAGCACAACTTCGCTCCGGCTACTGCAGCTGGTTAAACTCCTACCTGAGTAGATTGAATGAGGATGTGCCAAATGAGTGTCCGGCATGCGGAGAGACCCCACATGACTCGAAACATCTCTNCAACCATACAGAAGCTGCACGCTTCCTAGGGCTGCCGTTAGTGGAACTTGACGACCACGACTGAGATACCAACCGTCCTGGGCAGGGTTGTTGTAGCCGCTACAACAACAACAACAAGGCAGAGCGAATAGGTTTTCGATGCTCGCATTATGAGAGTAAAAGATGTACTGACGAAATGTATGGGTCGCGTTTTGAAAGTGCTACACGTTCAATATATATTGACGGTATTGCGATCCGCGATCCATATTTCAAAATTTTTAGAAATTTTGCGATATCGATCACGATCCATCAATATTGCATGCTACACCCTCAATAAATATCGCGATACTTGGATCACGTCAATAAATAGGTGCAATCCCGTATTCCTCGGGCTCGGACTAGTAAATCTGTCAAAAAATAAAAATTCGCTCCGAGCGAGAGAGTAACATTGAAAAGTACAGGATCGCTTTCTATTAAAAAATGGTACCTTCTGTCAACTTCAACATAACCTCCAAATTTTGGTTGTAAATTTTTGTTTATTTTGTATATAAACACACTCAGCTCACACATGTACATAACTAAAAATACTTTCAAATTCATTAGAGTCCACTTAAACAAGTAATTAAATACTTTTCAGCATGAATTAGCAGAGTGCACTTTTCTTTTGTTTACAGTTTGGTCGCCAAACACACTACAACTGATCGTTTGACACATTTACCAGAATTTACCTGCAAAAAATTCTTGGACTAAAACTGGTAACTTCTGATAGAGAGAGAACTGTATTTATTCTCTTTTTTGTCCTCTCAATAGTCAGAGAACCGAGTACGGGATCGATTTCCAGTAAAATCTGACTATTTCTGATTCTGACTAACTAATAGTTGCGTTCCAGATGCTTCACGATTTGCAGGTTTTTACAGGAAGTCGTTCCAGGTGACCACCTCCCATAAGGTTTATTAATGGAGAAAACAGCTGTTCCTGTAAATCGTGAATTTCGTGAATATCGTGAAGCATCTGGAACGCAACTAATACTGACCGTGTGACAGTGCCCATAGAGCCACAAAATAGCTTTGTATAGTTACTTCCCCAGTAAAAAATTGCAACGAGAGCGTAAAAGCAAAATAGAGCGTAAACTTGACAAGAAGAGAAAACTAGCAGAAAAAGTTACTGGACGCAAAACTAGTAAAAACTTGCAAGTGAATAGTTGTTGCACCCTTTTGATATTCTGCTGTAAACATTTTACTATTTATAAATCAGTTTTAAACTCTTTGCTTTTCACACAAGCACTTACACAGTCTAGTACATCATTAATATTTTGATTTCCACTCATTTTACTTTTGTTTGTGCTAAACCAATTCAACAAATGGCGGCTTTTGACATTTATTATTCTTCTTCTTCTGCTAGCTAATTTCTGCTAGTAGAAATTTCACTAGCAAGAATTTGCAGCTCTCCCGTATTGTTGCGCTCTCGATTTGTTGCTCTCCTGCAAATTTTTTGGGTTATCATCACAGCGCACGGCAGTGCGCGCGAGTGACGAAAGCAGCAACAGTAGCATGCTGAAATGACTCGCTTATATATACACGAGATTTGGAAGTTTTTATCCAAACATCCAGTCGACATGTTTGATATATCGTTGGAAAGGTCTTGCAGAGTGCGTCCAGAAAATATATTCAAGCTTCGTAAACGATTAACCGGATTCTTAAAAATTAGGCTAAAGTGTTGCGAAACAAAAAACGTTTTTTTGCTTTTGCCGGTTTAAGGGAGCATGTGGGTACACCCAACATATTTGGTGTTATTCTATAAGCCAATACCTTTCAAACGATACCTTATATATTAAGTTCAGGCCATTAGTTGGAAAGATATAGAGGTAAATGTGTTTTGGTTCGTGTCTCCACTACGAGATGCTTTGGTATGTATGTGGCGTCTGTACGTACCATCATTTAATTTTTTTCAAACTTTCAGGAATTAAAGTACACAAAAAACTAAGAAGGTTTTGTTCCAGGATGTTTTGATTTGTATGCCTGTGTGGGCGTGGGTTGTGCCTGAAATTCGAAAAAAGGCAATTTTTTAAACTACCACTGAGGCCGCACTACTCAGTCCATGTCATTGATTTGGATATCAGTAGAAGGGTCTTTAAACAAGCTTTCTAACGCTATCTTTTGTGTTTATAAAATATAAATACGCCATAACGTTATCGCCTGAAAACTAAAATTCGGGCTGCTGAAGATAGAGACTTCGGGCACTTTCTCAAAAACTGGTCAGTCGATTTTATTCTAAGTTTCCAGAAGTCTAGCGCAAAATCTTAGCATTCATCTGGTATATAGCTTATATCTGGGAAAACTCTTGTTGTGGAGATATTGCTATTCAAATTGAAAAAATGTCGCTCCAAAAAGGGTCAAATGGTTAAAAATTAACATATCCGTCTAATTTGGTTACTTTAAGATATAAAAATAACATACCCAGTTCCCCGAAAAAAATCGCCCATTCCCCGATTGCCACTTAAACCGAAATTCACTGCAAATCGGGAAATTTCCTGCGAGTTGACAAGTTGAAGGATGCAGCTGTGCTAATCACTTCGTACATGTCTTGGAAACCACAATTTGTGTGTATTTTAGAGTTTTTTTCAGTCACATGCCGAAATTGTAACATTCTTCCCCATTTTAATTGCAGGTATGTACACAGTATTTAACTATGCTTCATGGGTTTATCACCCGCACCTACCTGGTATTTACCTATAGTTTTACATAAATATGTATGTATGAATGCATTTAGTTCACCCAATGTGCGGCTACTACTACATACATATGTATAAATTGCCACTGAGCAAAACTACTTGAGAAAAAATCATTAGTTTAATAGCACGAGTGCAACACCGTACACGTGATAGAAGTAAAACTTCTTAAAAAAAGCACATGTGTGCGCCCCACACCCAGTAGAAATCTTAACAACAATTAAACTAAGGCAATCAGACGAATACAGTTGTTTATTGTATCCAAAGTTGATACCAAGTTGATAAGTTTTTATCATTTCTCATATTTTTTTTGTTTTTCATTTTTTCGAACACATATCATTTTTGATATCATCATATCCTTGATCATCCTTCTCCGCTTT
>NW_016158218.1:96249-152916 GCF_001687245.7 Rhagoletis zephyria | reverse complement strand
CATTTCACTTTTGCTAATTAACTCAGCCCCTCAAAGGTACCGAATTCCTCGACTCTCGCAACTTATTTGACACATACATATGTAGGCATATGTAAAATTAACATTTAGCATGTAGCACACATGTATTTATTCTGGTATATAATTTCAAGTACATTTGTACACAGGGCAATGCAAACAACCATTCCGTTAGACTTGACAAACTTGTCGGTGTGTCCTCTGCTCGCAGCTCGCTGGCAACTCATCTCTTGCGCTGCGGTGCTCAGGATTAAAGGATGGCGGTCGGGTCGTACATATGTCAATTCTTAATTGCTTCAAATATGTTTTGCCATTTGCAATGCCATGAATATTCGACGTAGCGGAAATGTTAATTGAAGGATAATTAAGATGGCATCATACTTGGCGTGCACTGGGCAGGGCCCCCTGTAAATGAGCGTTATTAATTGCGCTAAAATGTTTGCTTTTCGAATAGGCGTGTTGGCAGATGAAACTTCGAAATTTTACACGGCTAATAAAAACGCATAAACACGAACACTTGTGAGGTACTTACATAAGTGTAGGCATTTACATTTGTGAATCGCACAATTTAAATAAACTGAATACTTTTCTAAAAAGTCGGCAAATTATAACTAAGGTATTTAAGGCATTTCGATCAAATATTTGTTTCTAACAACTTTTTCCTTATTCCATTTTTAGGCGCCACAGCATGTCCGCCAGTCTAATGTCCTGTGTCCGGGAGAACTCCCCACCGTTGGATGTTGTGGATGGAGCCAACTGCAGCAGTGCAACAGGTCCAATGTCCTTGCCTGATTGTCATATGTCCACAATGTCTACAGGCAATCAACAACAAATGACATCAACGCCACTAACGACGCCAAATGTCAACGAGAGTAGCAGCAGTGGAGGCGGTGCTGGTGGTGGTGGTGATGGAACAACACCACATACTGGTAAGTGACAAGCGAAGTTACTTAATATTGATTATAAAGTATTTCCAGCATTTCGGTGCGCGGTTTTTGTGAGTTTTGAAAAGCTTAGAAGCAGAGATATTTTCAAAGTTTAGAAAATACTTTAAACTTTTACAGAGGATCCAATTTTAGGGATATTTTTTACTCTACTGCAGTAAACTCGAAAAGTTGCGAAACTCTATGGGCCAATTTCACAATGCGTAGTAAACTCAGAATCGGGAGTTAACTACAGATTTTTGTACTGAAAATCTTTAGATAACTGTGGATTCTGAGTTAACTACGCACTGTGAAACTGGCCCTTAAAGACTTTTCAGAGTATCGGAGGTTCAGGCTGTGGTCAATCGTGGCAATCTCCTACTACTTCTGCACTAAATTACTGAATTGCTTTCCTTCTTTCAAAATACATACATGTATACGTATTGTATATGAATGTATGTATATCCATCCATAACAAAAATCTCCTGTCTGTTCGTTTTCTCGCAATATGACATTTTAAAATACCATAGTTCAGCACTTGCCACGTTCAAATGTCATTGACAGCTGTTACGGAGCACAGTCTGTATGTCTTTTGTATCTTTCTGTTTGAATTCGCGTGCGAGTATACCATTGTAAATACAAATGAAAGGGCGTAGAAGAGCTCTTAAAGTGCCGCTCATTGGTAATGTACTTCAATTACACTTAATGAAGATTGAAAGGAAGCCTAATAAATGATAAACTTATGTAAATTCATTGACACTAACTGGATGGTAGATGAGCGAAAAGAAAAATGTTTACTCAAGTTGAAAGGAACTCTTTATAATATGAAAACTGACTGAAAGAATAAGAAAGTAGAGAAATACATATCGTCGTTTAAAGTACAAAACCGCGTATCGTTATTCTGCAAAACTGCGTAACTGACATTTGCGGCCAAAAAATGGATTTGCTCACACAAGCTCTTGGCTCAATCTTTATCCATTCGTCCTCAAATATACCAGCCAGAAATGCGATTGCTTTATAAAAAAGGGAACCATTTTGAAATATGAGTGTTTATACTCTCTAGAAAATAATTTATGTAACCTCGCATACGCGGTTTTGCATTTTGTTGATACGCGGTTTTGTATTTTAAACGACGATATGTATGTACAGTATATTTTGCTTAGCTGCCCATCCTTCTTTGCACGAAAAACTTGTGCGCTTAACGTAAAAAAGGCACTCAAGCGAATTTTCTTTACTACTTCAATGAGGAAGGTATCCGAATCCCTATGAAACCAAATAATGGAGGAGCACTTACCACGTAGAAATTACTGCAAGAGAATTTTTTTCCGAATGGTATCTAATTGTCTAGGGCACCGAATTTACCAACTTTAATATTTTTGAATGATATTCACTCAGCGCCGAGTTTTGTAGTCGAACAATACACTGTGTAATTTTTGTTGCAAAATTCCAAATAGTTTTCTTTAAAAAACAATTGAAATTTTTGCAGTGTTTATTTTTCTTTGAAAGTGCCGAATGAAAAAATTTTTTGGGTGCAGATTTAATTATTTATGAAAAATTGAACTTTTAAGCAATTTATGCGCCTCGTGGACGAAAATCTTTATCAACAACTTATGTAATAAACATTTCTGCATTTATCTATGAAAAAAGATGCGTGCATTTCGATATAGTTTGGCCGGAATGAATTTTTATTTGCCAGCGTGCGCGCCCGACTCCCGCTGGCATCCGAAATTCGAGCATGAGAAATAAAAGTGGAACGATTGAAACGTGCATTTCTTTCTTGCTAGAGACACGATATCGAACAGAAAGTATCGATATGGTACTCATTTAAAGTATCGCCTTAAAAATATCGGGTACCCATTAATATCGGAATAAAAAGACTCGATATTTCAAATATCGATACCAAAGTCCAAAAAATTTATCTGAATATAGGTCTCGTATATAGGCCGCCGTGGTGTAATGGTTAGAAGTGCGCAAAGCTTGAAAATGAAAACAGCTTCCCAGTAAAACATACTCGCCGTTCAGAGTCGACCTAAAACTGTAGGGACTCCTTTTGTGCCACAACATTAAGGCGCGCGCGACAAATCGGAGGAGAATCTCGGTCAAACACGTAACAACACGTAGAGATTGAGGTGTTGACTTAAAACACCGAGGCCGCGGGTTCAAATTGCACCACATGCAATCCTAACTATATTACAAATTTCTACTCTTTAAAGTCCAATTTATATCGGGAAGAATTGTTAATAACATTATCCTTGTAATGTGAGTTTATGTCATTCGATACGATACTAGGGTTCTGGTACTCGATTCCAAAAAAGATCGTTTAAAAACTATCGAGTAGAAAATATCGGTATCGAATGCCAAAAGTATCGATATGGTATCGTATCGTATCGAAATTCGTGTCCCTATTTCTTGCGCAAGAAGTCAACACGGATTGCGCGCGATCCAGCCACGAGAGTCGAGCCCGCACGCTGGCAAATAAAAATTCATTCCGACCAAACTATATCGAAATGCACCCATTTTTTTCATAGATAAATGCAGAAATGTTTACTACATAAGTTGTTGATAAAAAATTTCGCCCATGAGGCGTAAAAATTGCTTAAATTTAAAATTTTTCATAAAAAAATTATTGAAAAGCAAAAACAAAAATTTTGTAACGCAAATAATTTCATTGCATAATTTAATGTTTCTTAAATGTGCACCCCAACAATTTTTTCATTCGGACACTAACTTTCAAAGAAAAATAAAAATTTCCCAAACACTGCAAAAATTTTCCTTTGTTGATTACAAAAAAAAACTATTTAGAATTTTGCAACAAAAATTACACAGTGTATTGTTCGACTACAAAATCGGCGTTGCCTGAATGTCATTGAAAAACATTAATGTTGGTAAATTTCGTGCCCACTTGAAGAAGCCTTACCCACCTCTGTATGCTGGAAGTCATACAAAGTCCTGCGTGTTTGTAGCGCTGAGCTTTTGGCTTATACTAGATAGTATAAAACTTAGTACCACTTCAATAAGTTTACATACGTAAACTTGAGAGCTGCCTTAACTTTGTGGGATTTCCGAGCTATCAAACAAACTATCCTAACTCAGGTGCGCCTCTATTTATTGTAACTTAACTCCATAGCTTAATAGCTTAACATACGACACAGACACAATAAATAGAGGCGCGTCCAACTTAGAATGGTTTGTCTGGCAGAGCTGAGTTAGTACAAGGTTTAGATAGTTAATCAAGTTAAGATAGTCTTTAGCACGGCGCTCAAGATAGGATAGAATGACAACTATCGACCAGATGAGATAAAGTAGTTTGGGGAAATACATATGTAGACTATGTAGGTATAGTGAAACACTTGTGGTGAATATAATTCAATAAAATCGCGGAACATTGTAGTGGCGTAGAAAGACACGAAATAATGTCACGTTAAACTTCACTCAGCTATAATTTGTACAGGGCTAAGCAAAAAAATTTATTGTGATAAAAAGCACCAACGTGGTATCGGAACTTAATCTGTCTTTAAAAGATGTATGTCAATACGAGGAAAATATTTTTGCATGAAAAAAATTGTATATATTACCTTGAAAAAAAGCTAGTTCTTAACTTTCTGTACAATGTTTTCAAATTGTGAATTTTAAATTTTTGTACGGTTTGAGGTTTAGTAAAATTATTTTAGTTAACAAGAGTATATCAAAGATTTTTCGAAATGTAACAGCGCGGTCAGAGCTAAAAAAGACTGACCATAAAGGGGCAAAACACCGTCTTTATCAGAGACGCTGGTCTCGTATAAAGGACTATCTTTTTCGGTTCCTAAGTCTAGTAGCAGTTTTTTCTCCGCCTTCCTCAAAGGCTCACATGTCGAATAGGTTCGACAAAAAATATTGTTTTCAAAATAGCCTTACAAAATTTTGGGAATGAAGACCAAGTGAAGAATAATATTTCTTTGACTCACCCGTCAATTCTTGATATAATTTGTTAATGTGAACATTACATCTTAAAGCATCTAGGAACTAGTGCCGATTGACATCCAATGTATGCGGTGCGCATTCATTTCTTTTGTGCCTCGCATGTGATCAAAATGGAGAATATAGTCAAGTATTGTAAGTAAGTGGATATTTCGGTTTATAGATTTGTCATAAACGTTTATTATCCAAAAGTTAATATTTTTATAGTTTCTTTGAACGTTGGTCTTTATTTAAATACTTTAGTTTAATTTTTAACTTTGCAGGATTTGCCAAGTTTTCCGTACGTGTGACTTCCAAAAAATGTTACGTTAAAGACCACTTAAAACCACATCTATCTTTAAAACAACAAAATTTAGGAAACAAGTGTCTGTATATAAAATTTAGCTTAGGATAAAGGAAAAACTTTTGGTTTTTACATAACGGTTCATATATATGTATGTACATATACACAGAAATATAGGTGTGACTGTAACCTTAAGGACAACAATTTTGATAATCGATAGATATATTGATGAAACCTCGATTGCCGTAGTCGAGTAATTAAAGGCGCTAATATCCAAATAATAGAAAGAAGATTTTTCCATATACATACATACAAGCAGTCGCCACTCTACCGACAATGGCAACCCTCAATGTGTACTTTTGCAATAAAAAAGCTTCCCAAAACAAGGATTTGTGCTGCGATGTGCATGTTTATTAATTCTATGTTTCTTTTTTCCGTTGCTACACACCCATCGGCGTTATCAATAACAGGTATGTAGTACCATGTATTTGATTGCCTTATGGCGATGATAGTCACACAGTTGGCTGAGTTCTGTGTTCATCTATCAACCAATCAAGTTGCTGCGAATGTAATCATTTCCTAACTCAAGTCAAATTGCGTGTGATAAAAATTGCATGAGATAGCATTTTACTTTCTACAAAAGTAAAAAGGGAAAACGCTGAACCGCAGAATGTGAGCAGGCAATCAAGCGCAAAGAAACATGCATAGAAGCTTTCACATGAATGGGTGACTCGTTCCAGCTTCAATTTTCATTTTAATTTCTATTTTTCCAGTTTGAAATTGCTTTGATACAATTTTATTTACGCAGCAGCAGCATTCAGAGCAATCAAAACCACAGCCACCGCAAAATGAACTCAAAGGCACACATAAAAAGTCTCGTTCGTGTTTTTGTTGATAACTGCCTGTCTGTCCGCATGTCTGCTGGGGTTTATTGACTTTGTGCTTGATAAGCCACAAATATGACGATGATATGCAATTTTTGTTTTGCTCAAATGCGCCTACGCCATTAGCATATGTAGATGGACGCATATGCAAACATACACTCATACACAGGGTTGCCACTGACGAAAAAAAATACTTACCGTCCACTTGAAAAAAATCTACCAATTGTGGAAAATATCTACCAACAATTTGTTTTAGTTATTTTAATGAAAACTATAGTTTTGTTATTTTTTTAGTTAGTTCCATAAGAATTCAAATTGTGTATAAGGAACTTTTTATTTAAGAGATCATATTAATGGCAACTTCTCAGTTTCCTTCAACTAAAAGCGATAGTGATTAAACTAAAGGCAACAACGAAACTTCATCATTTGAAAAAAACTTAAACTGGAGATATTATACATAAATACAGTGACTCAAAAAATACTTGGTGATTTTTTTTTAATGTTCACCATTTTTTTCAAGCCAAATTATTTTGGTATTATTTTATAAGGTAATTGTTTGCGCTTTAGCCGAACATTTAAAAATCAAGGATTCAAGCTAAATACAACATTTAGAAAAATTCAAACAATTTTCGTTTAAATTTCGAAATTTTTACTCTGAATTTTTTGAACAATTTAAGGTATGGAGTTTTATAGCCCATAATACTTGAGACTAATCAACAATTTGCAGCTAAAAATTCCCGTTGGCAGTTTTTAATTTTTTTGCCGCCAGTATTTTGTGTTTTTTTTTCTATAACAATTGCCATTTATAAAAATAGGCGTTGATTTAATTTTTTTCGAAGGCTCGAAGTCGGTAGTTACATACTTGTCCGTTCCGTTTTTATTTAAATAATCATTTAAAATATTTATGCAATCAAAAGCTTCTCGGAATTCCCGTAAAAAGAGTTTTGAATGTTCGCCTATTATCGATATGTTCGCCTTTTATCGATATACATTTATTCGTATGTACATATATAAAAAGTGTGCATTAAAGTGTTCGAAAATTAATGCAATAAAGTGCACTGCACTTTTGGAAAGAAATTTCTAATAAAAAGATAACTACGAAAAATAAAAAGGAAACGAAAAGTTTTATTTGTTTTTCAAACTAAATAATTCAAAAAAAATCTACCAAAATGAGAAAAAATTTACCTTTTTACCAACATAAATTTTTTCTACCAATTTTGGTAACAATTTACAAAGTGGCAACCTTCTCATACATTACTGCATTTTTATAAACGAACATATGTAATAGATACATACAGGGCTGCCAACTATCCTTAGCTATGAAGTGCCATATTGAGAATAAAAGAGTGCCAACATGTGCCCAATAGAAAAATAAAAGTGCCAAAAAAGGTGCCAGTTTTTAATTCTTCCCATCTAGCATTAAAATTAGACACAGATTCCTAAAACAGAAGTCCGATGCCATATTAAAATAAAACACTTGTATACACTACAGAAATTTGAAAATTTTTGTTGCGGAAAAGAAGTACAAGCAAGTGATTTCACAAAAATTTATTGAAATATTACTTTGTGCCAAATTGAAAAATCAAGTGCCCTTAGAAGTAAAATAGGGCCAAAAATGGCACGGTTTGAGCGAAGTTGGCAGCCCTGGTTACATATGTATATGAGTATATATGTACACATACGTATGAATATCTGAAGGAACTTGCTGTTGGATATTATTAAATATGTAAACATGCTTACAGAAGTTCTTTACCAGCTGTTTGCTGGAATTATAAATGAAATTTCATTTCGTTTTTTGCCTGTCTGACTGTCAGTTTGGCGTTTGACTTTCACTGACAAGCCCCTTGCTGCATTCCCAGAGGAAATTAAAAAAAGTGTTTGTTTTATGCATTACAAAATAATGCTGAATTCTGCAATAGTTGCAGTAGAAAATAAATTTTATAATGTAAAAACTTTACAAAAATACATCTTGGAGTACATTCATATTCTATATAATTTCGTGTAAAAAATTTTAATTTAAGTATATAGTATCAACCCAATAGATGTGAAGGCGCTGGGTAAGCCGTGCCGTATACGTGACAGGCCCAAGATGCCGATTTTCGAAATTTTACATTTTGAGGCCATTTATTTGCTAGCGGCAGGACAGTATTATAGCACGAGGCTCCGGTAAAATGTTTGGCTCATCGAGTTACGGAAATTTCCATGGGACAAGGGCTTGCGATTTATTTGTCATGAAAGGTACTTATTTTACGGGCGAAAGAAAGCAAATACTACCATTTTCTGCCGACTCAACTCCTGATATGGCATATACATATTTATCGATCAATTGTCCGCCACTATAAGCTACATGGAGGGCATAATGTTTAAAATTTCTACGCCATTGCGGTCACACTGGACAATAAATGGCACGACATTGACATACAGGATTGCCGCAGTCATCCATATGACAATGAACGGAAAATCTAAATAAATCCCTGCTCTGGTAAACAAAGAGAATAGCGCTGCCGCTTACACTTCATGCTGACCGCATTTACTGCATTTTATCGCAAAGCAGTGGCCAGCGCATGCCCTATTGTTTTCGTCAACGCAAAATGCAGGGATGGTAAAAAAATTAAATAATCGATTAAGCAATCATAATAATAATAATAATAATAATAATAATAATAATAATAATAGATTGGCGCTTACACATATGATAGTGTTTGGCCGAGCTTCTCCTCCGATTTGTGGCGTGCGCCTTTATGTTGTCACACAAAGCGGAGGGACCTACAGTTTTACGCCGACTCCGAACGGCGAATGTATTTTTATGAGAAGCTGTTTTTCAAGGCAGAAATGCACTCGGAGGTTTGCCATTGCCTGGCGAGGGACGACCGCTGTCAAGAAAAATCCTTTTTTCTATATTTTTTTGCAATGTTGCTTTGACCAGGGCTTGGACCCAGGCGGTGGGGAGTGAAAGCACGCAAGTTTGCAGAACAAAAGTTTTTCTGTGGTTAAGCGATTACGTTTTTCGGTGGCTGTAGCACCAACTTTTGAAAAAAGTCGCTCAGCCGGCACCGAGGTACCAACTAAATGACAATATTTTTTCGAAAGTCCGTTAAGTTTTGGTAAACAGTTCTCATTTCCTCCCAAACGTCGATGATATTTATTCCGCTTTAGTTCTTGGACTTCACAATTTAAATAAAAACTCATTTCTTCTTGTTGGTGACCCAAATCATCGTCTCTTCGCCTTCATTTGTCTACAAGAGATTTATGAGAGGCCCAAAGATCGAACCCATTTTCAACTTATTCTAGGGATGACTCGCTACCCGTTTCCATAAGATCATATGCACACATTATTTAATTTCGCAAAAACTTCATTACTGAGGCCATGCTAACGGATATTTGAAAAGAAATTTTTTGATCCTCGGGTTTAGTAAAGTTCATGCAGCTAGCAAAAACGAATGTTCGATGGATGGATTTTAGACAACTACTGAATTCGTATTTCTGGAAGATATTTTTGCGATTATTTTGCAATTAATCGATTAATGAACACACAAGACTACGATACAATTAAATCGTAAGCTGGACAAAAATAATCGATTAATTTAATCCAACGATTAATCAGTGCATCCCTAGCAATATGACATTTTGAAAATTTCACACCCTCAAAGATGTTTGTGATACGCGCTGTTCAAGTCACGCTGATGCTACAAAAGCTTTGAAAGTTTAATTCGTTCCCGTCACAGAATCGTTGATATAGAGATGACGATGAACAGAAATATACATATTTTGGAAAATCAAGTTCGAGTTTTTGCATTTGGAGTAGCGAAACTCTGCGAAGTTTAATTAAGACCCATGGTACAATATTTACAGGTATTGTCTTCCCCGAAAGTTTTGCTTCACATCGAAATTTGTGCTCCCTTATTTTCATTTTGACGCAGTTCAATGTTGATTCTTTTCCTTTTATTTGGCTTTGCTTTTTGTTTTCGCTCAATTTAATTTTTATAATTTTTCAAAACAAGAAAAAAAACTTTGAAATGAAGTGAGCCATACAAGTTTTGAATTTATTTACAAGCAAATGTTTTTTTCCGGCTTTTGCAAATTAAATAAGTTATCTGCAAGAAGGTTTGTTTAAAAAAATACGTATACATATATGTTATATGGCGTATGGAAATATCCTTTTTTCCTAGCAGTAAACTTTTAGTGTGGGCAACAATGATATTTTTTAAATAAGGCAGATCGGAATATGCGCTCTCTGGGAAGACAATGCCTGTAATTATTGTACCATGATTATGATCCTGACGATTGCTGTTGGTTATTTGGTCCTGCGAGTGTGGTAGAGCTGTTACCGAGATATGTATATGGAATAGTAAGTGGGCGGGGCTACGCCCATTTTCCAAAAATGTAAATATCAATTTTGAGTGAATAAATTTCAGTAGTTACTGTGTGCATTAATAAACGGACGGTCAAAAAATCACGGCTTAGTCGCTTTATCTATTCATTCTTAGCATTTTGGTCTATTTCGATTTATATAGGCTGTTAGAAACAACCCAGTCGGCCGCTGTGGTGTAGTGGTAAGCAGTGCGCGCTTCCACTCCACAACGCCTGGGTTCAAACCCTGGTCAAAGCAACATCGCAAAAATATAGAAAAAAGGTTTTTTCTTAACAGCGGTCGTCCCTCGGCAGGCAATGGCAAACCTCCGAGTGTATTTCTGCCATGAAAAACAGCTTCTCATAAAAATACAATCGCCGTTCGGAGTCGGCGTAAAACTGTAGGTCCCTCCGCTTTGTGTGACAACATCAAGGCGCACGCCACAAATCGGAGGAGAAGCTCGGCCAAACACTAACATATGTGTACGCGCCAATCTACATATATATAGAAACAACCNGAGCCATACAAGTTTTGAATTTATTTACAAGCAAATGTTTTTTTCCGGCTTTTGCAAATTAAATAAGTTATCTGCAAGAAGGTTTGTTTAAAAAAATACGTATACATATATGTTATATGGCGTATGGAAATATCCTTTTTTCCTAGCAGTAAACTTTTAGTGTGGGCAACAATGATATTTTTTAAATAAGGCAGATCGGAATATGCGCTCTCTGGGAAGACAATGCCTGTAATTATTGTACCATGATTATGATCCTGACGATTGCTGTTGGTTATTTGGTCCTGCGAGTGTGGTAGAGCTGTTACCGAGATATGTATATGGAATAGTAAGTGGGCGGGGCTACGCCCATTTTCCAAAAATGTAAATATCAATTTTGAGTGAATAAATTTCAGTAGTTACTGTGTGCATTAATAAACGGACGGTCAAAAAATCACGGCTTAGTCGCTTTATCTATTCATTCTTAGCATTTTGGTCTATTTCGATTTATATAGGCTGTTAGAAACAACCCAGTCGGCCGCTGTGGTGTAGTGGTAAGCAGTGCGCGCTTCCACTCCACAACGCCTGGGTTCAAACCCTGGTCAAAGCAACATCGCAAAAATATAGAAAAAAGGTTTTTTCTTAACAGCGGTCGTCCCTCGGCAGGCAATGGCAAACCTCCGAGTGTATTTCTGCCATGAAAAACAGCTTCTCATAAAAATACAATCGCCGTTCGGAGTCGGCGTAAAACTGTAGGTCCCTCCGCTTTGTGTGACAACATCAAGGCGCACGCCACAAATCGGAGGAGAAGCTCGGCCAAACACTAACATATGTGTACGCGCCAATCTACATATATATAGAAACAACCCTTGTACACAGTTGCGCTCGGGTATAAAGACGGTAAATTCTGTTGGTTTCCTTTTGATTTTTTTTTTGCACTTATAAATAATGAAAGGAGCATTTCTAGGAATATTAAGAATTAATATTAAGATTATCTACAATATTTTTAGGAATGCCATTACTTATTTTCCATCACNCCTTGTACACAGTTGCGCTCGGGTATAAAGACGGTAAATTCTGTTGGTTTTCTTTTGATTTTTTTTTGCGCTTATAAATAATGAAAGGAGCATTTCTAGGAATATTAAGAACATAGATTCTTCACTATTTTTTCGAATTTTCGGATCTTTGTGGGACCATGCGGAATTTTTCGCAACTTTTCGTGATTATCTACAATATTTTTAGGAATGCCATTACTTATTTTCCATTAACTATAGTTCGTAATTGAAATTGTTATAATTTCATAAGAAATGAAAAATAATCTAGTATAAAAAAAATCTAAAGAAATGTGTAAAACTTATGTCTGGCATGTGTTTGGGATTATTCTGAGATTTTTTTTAATATTTGTCCAGAGATTTTGCGAAAGCAGGCCACATGGTAAATAAGTTCTGAGATAATTCCACCTCGACATCCTTAAACGGCTTCGGCAATAGGATTTCGAAACGATATTAAGTCGTACCACATGGGCCGCTTAGGACACGTGGAAGAACAGAGAATTGCAGTTGGCCATCTGCAGAAGCTCTCTTAATCGTCCGCGCTCGACTACCCGGCAAGAGCACTTTGCATTCCGGTTTTTTTCAGCGTTCGCTGAGCCACTGGGACCCATTTTCGCTCCGTGTCAGAAGACGTGTTCACAAGGGCACCCTGGTTAGCTAAGCAGCTTCGTGCACTATTTGTTGATTTGAGTTGTTGAGAGAACACCGAATCGCTGACCAGTTTCGATCGTACCATGGGTGATTGTAGAGCCGTTATTGCCGCTCGACTGTCAGATAGATATTTACCTTTATAAACCGAAACGCTGGAGAAAGAGACAGCGAATCTCCGACCAGTTTCGATCGTACCATGGGTGATTGTAGAGCCGTTATTGCCGCTCGACTGTCAGATAGATATTTACCTTTATAAACCGAAACGCTGGAGAAAGAGACAGCGAATCTCCGACCAGTTTCGATCGTACCATGGGTGATTGTAGAGCCGTTATTGCCGCTCGACTGTCAGATAGATATTTACCTTTCCAATCGGTATTACACTACATAACCTATCGACTACCTCCTTTATAACGGCCACCTCTTCTGAAATACGCTGCGAAAATCGATGAGCTTAAATGTGAGATTTACGAGAATTTCTGACAGAACACATCTCATCTAAAACTGCCCTCCAACTCCCTAAAAATGCTACTTGGATTCAGATACTGTCACTCTATAATTCATTCTTTAGATAGATGTGTGTAAAGAAGGCTTCAAACGGAGCAAACCTCGGTGCACACCGATCCGTTTCAATAGGTAGTTGATGTCTCTAAAGACTGCCGAGTTCTGATAACTTGATTTCCGCTAAAACAATCTAAACTTCTATGGGTTAGGCAACCTAGTACAGCATCCTAAAAACCACGAAGGCGTGCGAAAATTCTTCCTTCAATCTAAGCTTACAAAAAATCCAATCCTTATGGGTTTCTATTGCATAAAATTAGTTACTAGAAACAAAATTCTGATTATTCATTTTCGTTAGTATAATTCCGTTTACTCTAGCCTCAATTACTATTAAATTAATATGAAAATTGTGGTTGAGCATACGGCCGAACATTAAAAAACACTAAGCAGCAACTAACCACTTTAAATAAAAGAAAAAAACCATTTTCAATACGCCCAACTTGAATTTCATAATAATTTTATTTAAGTCGCCTAGAGCGTCGATGCAGTAACAAAAATACTTTTCGTCTTTCAATAAACCTCGTTTTCTTCGCATCTAAAATGTTGAAAGCATTGTGTATTCGCCCACCGGCCAACATTCGACGCTGATTGCAAAACATCATTCCATTGGAGGAAAAAAGTGCAAATTGAAAATCGGTGTTCGTAGGTGAATCGAAGTGGTTGCATCTATTGCAACGCTTGGCGCTCGGCGACAGTTAACGTATACTCAATCAGACGTCAGCTGCAGCAGTGCAGTGGCGACAGCAGCCATGGCAACAATAAGTTCATTTCCATTCTCATTTCCAACTTCAAGCCGCCCGCAGTTGCATTGCACCGGTGATTTTTATTTCTTATTTACTTTTGCTGTACGCTGGTTCATGCGACACGTCAGCAGCGTTAAGCTACATTGCATTGACGTGAAGCGTGCAATCAGCAACTCTGCCAACACCGACAACGTCGGTTGTGGTTTGGGTGGCGTTAACGTCTGTCAGTCAGAGTTATAGCAGTCATCTTCTTCATTGCCGCTGTTGATGCTGTTGTTTTCTTGCGTTNACACGTCAGCAGCGTTAAGCTACATTGCATTGACGTGAAGCGTGCAATCAACAACTCTGCCAACACCGACAACGTCGCTTGTGGTTTGGGTGGCGTTAACGTCTGTCAGTCAGAGTTATAGCAGTCATCTTCTTCATTGCCGCTGTTGATGCTGTTGTTTTCTTGCGTAGCAAAAAAGTACTGCACAGCCCTGCTACGCACGCTCGCCTTGCAAGCAAGGAAATGAAAATAGTTTGTTGAGAAAATGAGCAGAAAATTGTTGAGTACCAACAAAAGCGACGGGAAAAAGTACCTCAGTACAGTCAGGGGCAGCAGTTAAATTGCAGCAGGGCAGCATTAGCGGCATCAGCAGCCTTACAGCTAAAACCTCTGAGTGTAGAGCAAAAATCCGAATCATTAGGGGTATTCTCTGAGTCTTGCAAAGCCCTTGCAAGGTGCACGGATTGCACGGTTTGCAAAGCTGTCCCATACGAAAACCGGTTTTTACCATGCAATCCGGGCAATCTGTGCACCGTGCAAGGGCTTTTCAAGCCTCAGAGAATACCCCTATTGTTATTGCAATTGCAACGATAATACGGTTTGCCTTTGATGTGTGGTTGTTGTATATGTTGTTACACTGCGTCAGTATTACGCTCCAGATGCGGAAGAGCAAAACTTAATTGAAATTTCAAAAGGCCATGGGTTGGCCGCGGCGTTAGCAGCAATGGCGAGTTGGTATAACAATGTTGCTACCAAATCACCGCATCAAAATCACTGACAAACCCATCGACCAGCTAGTCGACAACAGCTGTGCACTCACACGAGAGGAAGGGTGCCGGCTTTGCTGACCTTTCGTTGATGTAGCGCTGATAGAGAAGTGATCCAATACTCGTGTCTTAATGCTATTAGCTGATCATTATTTGCTTTTGCCTTTGCATTTATCTCAAAAATGCTTCGCGCTTTAATGAAATTCTCTAAGCCATAACTTAATAAAGAATATGGGAAAAATAAAATTATTTGTAAATATTCGCAGCTCAAGGAAAGTGGGCGAATCGCCAGACTTTATTTTTAGATATATCGCTTAATCATGTTCTCATTGTGTTTGGCAAACAAACTATGTATAATTTAATGAAATACTACTTTTCAAACAGGTGGCAACCCTCTTCAATATATTTTCAAACTGCTAACTTATTAAACCTGTTCCGCTTGATACCCATATATATGATACATATTTCAATTACAGTAAAATTTGATTTTCATAGGTGCAACTCTCCTATATACAAGTATAGCTCAGATATCCCAGAAAAAAAGCCTTTCCAAACCATTTCGGTTGATACCCATATTGCAATTATCCTTTGAATTTAGTTTTTAAACAGGTGGTAAGCTTTGTAAAACACCTCAACAATATTCTAAACGTTCAATCTGAAGATTTCTTAACAATCTTTCGTTTAACTTACATATTGTATTTTTTTTTATAGCTTGCGAATAATTAATTTAGATTTTGCTTTATAAATGGCAACAGTTTTCCAAAATATTTTCGAACTACAACCTTTTGAAGCCTCTTTCTTCTGAGACCCATATTGTAAAACACATTTTAATGATTTTGATTTTTAATCAATATATTTTCAGTTGAGATAGGACGTTTTTGAACCAAATTCTGAAATAGGGTGCTCTTTAAAAGTTTTCTGAGAAAGGACGTTTTTCAATCAATTTCTGAAATAGGGCGTTCTTGAAAAATTTTCTGAGATAGGGCGTTTTCGAACTGGCTGCCGAGATAGATCGACCTTCCATTAAGTTGTCGATATCGAAACAAAAGTATCGAGTACATACTCGTATTTACTCGTATCGGAACATCCCTACTCATTAGTATGAAATTGATTTTGTATTTCTCCATACCAAATTCCAGTACTCCACCACAAATACTTCTTGAGGTATGCAGAATGAAAAATTCCATTTGTATGGGAGAACCCACGCCCCCTTTTTTAATCGAGATAAAAGCTATCCTATGTTTTAAGTTGGGCTAAATGACATTCCTGTGCAAAATTTCATCATGATGGGTTGAGTAGTTAAAGCGTGAAAGCGTAACAAATAAACTCATTTCCGCATTTATAATATTAGTAAGGAAGTGAGGATTCCGATAAGGTAACAAAAGTAAAAAATACTAATTTTGTTGCGATAACGAAAAATTTATATGAAAAGCGATAACGAATGATGAATAACTCAGTGAGAGGGGAGACCAGGATGTGTGCATGTACTAAATATTTATATAAAAAAAAATATTTATTTTGCCATCAATCTATAATTTAAACAAGTAAGAAAGTCTAAGTTCGGGCGGAGCCGAACATTAAATACCCGGCGCAAGTATTAAATATGTTTTTTCACCTTTCCGAAACCTTCCGCTAGATGGTAAGCCGGGGTGTATCAATTTTGAGTAAATTAGCGTCCTTCAATTTCGAAATATTGAAGTTTCAAGCATTTCTGAAATTTACCGTTATATGAGAAGCGGCCGTTATTTTAGTCCGATTTCAATAATTTTCAACGTTTTGCTTATATGTGGCAAGCACAATAACCACACCGAGTTTGGTACAAATTGGTAGAACGGTTACCGATATACATATATGTGATCATAAGTGGGCGGTGCCATGCCCATTTTCCAAAATTTTACCATAAACGTATTTCTTGGTAAAGAATTGTTGCAAGTATCAATTTTGAATAAATTAGCTTCAATATTTACTGATTTATCGAAGATTTTGTATTTCTCTAAATTACCGTTATATGGGATGTGGGCGTGGTTATTGTCCGATTTTAAAAAGTTTCGGCGATTTTTTATGCTGTACCAGGGCCAACAACTGTGCCAAGTTTGGAAGAAATTGGTGCAGCGGTTACCAAGATATACACATGTAACCATAAGTGGGCGTGGCTACGCCCATTTTCCAAAAATTTATAATATTCTTATTTTTCGTCTAAAAATTATTGTAAATATCAATTTTGAGTGAATTATCTTCAGTAGTTACTAAAATATCGCAGTTTTCGTATTTCTGGAAATTACCGTTATATGGGAAGTGGGCGTGGTTAAAGTCCGATTTCGCCCATTTTCAATACCAACCTACCTTGGATTAAGGGAAACCTACATACCAAATTTCGTTAAGATATCTCAATTTTTGCTCGAGTTATCGTGTACACGGACAGACGGACAGACGGACAGACGGACGGACAGACAGACATGGCTTAAATCGATTTCTTTTTTCATCCTGATCATTTATGTATACATTTGTCTATTTCTATCTCGATTCGTTTTGGCTGTTACAAACAACCGTTATGTGAACAAAATTAATATACCCTTGTGCACAAGTGCGCTCGGGTATAAAAAGTTTTACTATATGGCAATTGAGAAGTGTTTATGCAAAAATTTCGTATGTTTCATGAAGGAAATTTTTTTCACATGCAGCAGTGCATAGCATGCATTTAGGTGCCGGTTGTTAGTAGTCGCCTAAACAAAGGACAGATATAAAATGGAATTCTTATCGACTAATCATTCCCTTGGTATAAAATTGAAATCAATAAATTCTAATAAGGACATCGACAAATGCTATATCGAATCTTTCGATAATAATTACTTCGGTAAATATGTATGTATGTACATGTGTCAATAAATGGAATGTTTATCAAGTTTGAAGGCAAGAAGGAACGATTGCCATTATTTAATAGCCTCTCTCCTTTTTGTAGATGTATATAAATGATACGAAGAGCGATTGCACAATGGTTCCAAACTGTTATTTAGTGTTTATAATTCACTGGAGCCTTCATTTTTCAACCAATTTGATAATTTTTTTTTTTTTAATGAAAGCTTATAAAACTAGCAAGAGATCAGTTGAGCCCAACTTAGTTGAATATTAGTTTGTCTATAATTAATATGTTAGTACGAAAAAGTAGCGCAATTTTGAGGAAAATAAATTCTGCTATTCCAGTTAATAAACGTTGCATAGTAAAAAATAATTGAAAACAATTTTAGGGTTACCCAGAACAAAAAAAAAAGTTTCACAAGAAAAGTTTGAAATGTTATAAATAAAATTTTAACCAACATTAAAAAAAACTAACAATTTATGAGCTTCTAAGAAAAAATTCGGGTATGCAGTATATATCATTAAAATTTAGTATAACGAAGTGCGAGTTGCAACTTCAATTTGTTCTGAAGTTCTTTAGGAAACGTGCTCCATAAATTTTGACCCAGAAAACGACAAAAGTGCCAACATAAAACTCGAAGCATCGAAGAAGACGTCAATGCATTTTGAAAGAGTTCGATGTAACAATTTTATTCCATGTATTGAATAGCAAACAGCGATGTTTTTACGTACGTCCCTAACAAAAATGTCGCCAGGCAGTGCGAAAATTTCTACATCTTGACCTCAGGATTATCAGTTTCGGATTGGAACTGCGGCTGGAATGGTTCCCTTAGCGAATAGAATAAAAGTCTTGTCAGAAATTTATTTCTAGTTAAACAATTTACGGATTTTGATGCCTGCATTAAAATATTATCTATGTGCCAGAGTTTTCAGAAAAGTTGTACAAAAGCATTACTTTCCATCGCTATTGGACACAAATACTCACGCACCTATGTATGTATGTATGTTTGTATTCAAATAACAAATGCAATTATTCAAAGTTCAATTCATGAGATCTCATCAGAAAGCTCTTTCGTGCATATATTCAAACGCGAATTTCAGTATCTTTATGGATCGCTGCGCTCTTCACTTTTGTTGTCCGATTTTATTTGCTTGCTTACTGCATCTGGTCGTTTTGGTAATTTTTTCGCGTTTCCCACTATCTAGCATTTGATGCATCCCAGCAACAAAGTATATACATATGACCATGCATGTCTTTGCCTACCTTATCATCTCCATCTTTTGTTGCTTATTGTTATTGTTTCATCTGTTGCATACTGTGTGCTTTATAATTATGCACTCACTTTTTCTGACAACGTCATTCAAAAAAGTACTAAAGTTGTATTCACATGAGAGGAAAATGTAAAAATTTTGGTAATTTCTTCTGATACAAATCTTTGCTGTGCAGCAGATTTCAACTAAATACATAGTTTATGTTTTGTCCAAATTTCATGGGAGTGCAATAGATCAATTTTCTACCGTGACCAATTCGTCCAAACTCTCCTTCTATGCTTCTATAGTCGGGAACCCAGACAAAATAAATGGGTATTGATCTAGTCATCGAGCGTTGCTCGATGTTGCATTCTTTAACGAGTCTAGACTTGGTTTCAGTAGATGCCATAAAAAACCTGCTGGCAGGCTATCAAGTAAATAATTTCTCTGTTTTTCTTCTTTCTTGGTAACGCTTTCCTTTAAAGTCGTACAGGCCTCATTTGTACCAAGAACTTCATCTCAGAATATGCTGGCGAGTTTGCAGCCGCAGGTAATGAGCGATACTAAGCTTTTTGGAAGAGATTCCAATCATTCCACAGTCCATCACGGAGCCATAAGTGTAGGTTCATATGGCCGCCTTATCAGTAACTTCATCTCTTATCCATTTCCTTCTGTATAGGAACTTCACGTGTGTACTTAAGTCAAAATCCGGGAAACTAGAGTTTTCATGTACTCCTATGACAGTCAGGTGTTTGTGCTATGTCAAGTCAGCAGCCCCGTCTGGTTAATGACAGTAAGTAACTCGATAGACCTTTTGAGATTGAAGGCAACATGAGTTTCGCCCACAAGATATCTAATTACCAGGTACTCCCGAGTGACCTGACACCCAGGATAAAACAAGCTTTACTTTACATAATTTAGGCGAGAATTGCAAAACATATATTTCACGGCTATAATCTGCCCAGCGCTCCCTCTAGGATTTAACTAAATAGTAGTAGGAAGAAAAGGTCCAGTAGCTGTTCGTACTATATCGCCAGCATATGCTATTACTTTAACTCTTACTCTATTGAGTTCCAGCAGTACCAAAGTGACAGTGTGAAGGTATCAATTCCATGCTTGTGGACATACTAGCTGAGGGAAGGTGCATAGATATCGCTTGAAGTGAAGTGGGCTTTCTAAAACTCCCACAAGTTCTTGTAAAGCATAAGCATTCTGTTGAATGTGATTCAATGTTAGAGTAGAGAAAGGACTTTACTTCTCAATTGCCTACTCAGTCCAAAGTAGCACTTATTGTAGGGCTGCCAGACGTCCTGGTTTTCCAGGATTTGTCCTGATTTAAACAAATTGTCCTCGTGTCCTGGTCCTCACTTAAATTGTCCTAGGTTCTTAATGAAGGTCAATGCAGACACTCCTCTAATTTTTAAGAGATTTTGCTATGAAAAGGTTAAGCCTTCTGTCAAATTGGTAACGAAATGTTTTTAGTAACATGTTGAATAACTTCTTTCTGTTTAGTTTATTTGGTTAAAATTTTAATTTTTTCAGGCAAATGCCAAAAAAAGTGCAAATTCCTGATCCGCTACACGGCTGAGGGGTCATACATAAGTACTACCCAGAACGGAATTTCAGGAGCTAAAATCTCATCAAAATGGCCTTTCTTTCGATTCTCCTTCATTTTTTGTATGGAGTGGCACAAATTGATGGGCTTCTCTCTCTCGGTACATTGTATACGATTTTGACTGGTATTCTTCTAAGCAGAATAAATGCATGGTTTGAATGTAATAGTATCCTTAACGAATTTCAAGCAGGGTTTCGAAAAAATTATTCAAGTGTAGACAACATTTTCAATCTTACAAGCATTGTGCTACTTAATCTTGCTGCAAACGGGAAGACCTTCGCATTTTTCGTGGACTTCTCATGTGCCTTCGATACGATCCCCAGGGAAATGCTTTTGTATAAATTACCCTCATACGGACTGGCAAATCACATGATCGAGGTCCTACGTCTTATTTACATAGATAATACAAGTCAAGTGCTTTCTCTCTTCGGGGTGAACCAAGGGGTTCGTCAAGGGTGCCTACTAAACTCTATACTTTTCTCTCTGTATCTCAATGACCTTAATGATCACCTCTCAGGTAGAGTAAAAGTCACTATTAAGGTCTTGATGTAAGCAATTGACCTTGTAATTTAGGCAGAGACTTGATCGTTTCAATTCTGAGGTTCTTATTATCTTCTCCAACATCAGATTAAAAAAATCACACGCAAGGGAGTCGCCCTGTATGAGACCACGTTTGGTATCAAACATCACGGAGAGGCCTTTCCAATTTAAACTGAGCTGGTGGCATTGCTCAATGTTATCTTACACAGCCATATTAGTTTCGCGGGGATTCCAAATTCAGACATCGCGGCATAAAAACAACTTCTTTTCGTGGTGTCGATAAGGGCTTTGAAATCGACAAATAGATGGTGAGCGTCGATCCTCTTCTCGCGGGTCTTTTCTAATCTTTGTCGTATTGTGAATACCTGGTCTATGGTGGCCTTGCCAGGTCTAAATCCACACTGATAAGGCCCAATAAGTTCGTTGATGGTGGGCTTCAGTATTTCACACAATACGCTCGATAAGACCTTGTAACCTATGCTTAGAAGGCTGATCCTGCGGTAGTTGGCCCGGGGGTCGCCTTTCTTGTGGATTGGGCAGAGCACACTTAATCTCCAGTTACATGAAGCTCAAAAGACCCACTTCGGCTGTTCGCTTCCTTTCAGTTGCAAAAGAAGGTTTAACCTTCAAGGTTGTGTTACTTTCATGGCACATAATGTTTTCTTTAAATAAATACGATAATTATTTTTGCATAATATGTATGTATGTAGCCTCGCTCAGAGTAAACTTAAATAATGGATAATTTCAGCCGTGAAATTGCACTAGTACAGTAGTTTCCGCAAACTTTAACAAGACTACAACCAAGATTGTTTCGCCAGCCAGTGTTGCCACATGCGTTGTTATGACAGCCATTAGCATAATTATACCATGACAACCGATAATAAACGAAAAATCAACAAAAATTTACATGCAAAACAACAACTAAAAATAAAAGTAAACAACAAAGACTAGAAAGAAAACAGCAGAAAGTGGCAACAAATCGAACGGAACGGAATGTGTGGCAAATGAAACAAGTACGAAAAAACAGACAGCTGCTTTAGCGGTGTTGCGCTGGAAGCTCTTGTTTCTTCGATTTTTGCAACTTTTTGTCGAGTTTTTAGTATGTCTCTCCCAAAAACAAATGTGTGCATAGATTAAAAATTCGACTACGCTGTCAATTGCAGTCGCCAAGCGATTGCAACCGAATCGCAAATTGTGTTGCGGCAGCCGGGCTTGGAGCGACACAATGAGTTCAACGCAGTTGGGTGCCGACAGAGCGGGCGGACTGGTGCTGCTACTGACTTCTGAGAGGTGGTATGTATGAATGTTTTTCATATGTGATGGAATTTGTGCTACGTTGCTACCAGTTTTGCCAATAGGTGGGGGTGGTAGGATCACGACGAATGGGATCGGTATGCTCTGGAACATGAGAAGGGCTTGAAACAGTAACAATTTTGTTTGAATGTGTGATGGTAGGGTCTGAAAAGGGGCCAGTGTATTCTGTGCGTACATATGTATGTACAGCTCTGCTTAAATTACGTCAATTGGCACGCTATACTGGAGATGCAGCACCTACAAAAGAAAATGTTCAAAATGAGATTAGAAAATTATTTATAAAAATAAAAACAAAACAAAAATGAATGAAAGGCAGAAACCATTTGCATTGAAATGCGCAATGCAAAGCACCACTGCAGCAGACGAATGACGGCATACCCAACTCCCATTGCTGTAAACAATTGCTTTAGCTGCTGGTTGCGGCGGGCTCTCTCCCTCTCTTGTCAGTTATCACTTTGGTTTAGCGTACTTCACACCTTGTTGTTGTTTTTTTTTGTATTGTAGCCAGTGTTGCCGTTAAGAATTTTCAGAAGGTCGCAAAAAAGGGGTCATTGACGACAGAAAAGGGTCACCATATTATTTCTGCTTTTCTTTACTAGTAGAAAAATATATATTTTGAATTAAAAAAAAAATAGCGGGACAAGTTTTACACAAAACAGGGTTGCAAACATACACATAAATCTAGTTGCATTTCCTTTAGAAGATTTAATTGATGCATTTTTTCGTACTTACAGGAGGAAATATTTTCTAATAGCATTTCCTAAAAATCTCTGAAAGGGCGCAAAAGTCGCACATAGTTTGCAAAAGGGTCAAAAATTCAAAATTTTCAAAAAGTCGGGTCAAAGGGTACTGACGCTTAAAAGGGGCAAATTGCCCCTTTAGCCGCACAACGGCAACACTGGCTGTAGCTACTATTATTATCAATATTATTATTGTTGTTTGCTGTTGTTGGGGTTGTCTACTTTGCTTTGCTGCCTTCTACTACTTGTGCGCTACCGCTGCTTGCGTCATTGCCGATTCAATTGCTGCTCCACCACAAGCGCTTTCGTTTGCTATTGTTATTGTTTGTCTTCATTACCATGCAGCCAGCGCTGTGTGGAGCTACGGCCGTCGCTGCGACCATTCAACATTTTCTTATTGTCTAATTGCCGCTGCGCTGCGCTGTGCTTTTTGTGATTTTTTCGATTTCATTTCGTGCCGGGCCGATTTTTTCCAGTCATTCCGTTGTTTTGACTTCACCTGGAAGGTGACGCGCGCGCGACCGCATCGTAGCACGAAATAAATTACTGAATATTCAATATTGTGTATCGAAAAATTAAACTACAATAATAGCAATAACAAATAACGGAATGAAAAGTGCGAACTTTTAGTGCAAATGTGCGATCTGCTTAAAAAGTTTTGTTTATTCAATTTTTATTTAAATTTGTTTCGGTGAAGTGGAAAATTAGAAAAATAAACAAAAGGTGAAATATATACAAATGTTGTTGTTACATACACATTTCCGAATTCGAGGTGTGTGATAAATTAAATTAAAAGTTGTATTACGTTTAAATTTGCTAAGCGTTACCAAGCGTTTTATTTAAACTGTGAGATCATTGATTCGTTGATTAAAAATTCTCGTAATAAAGATATATTGAGGCGTATTCTTGCTTTCGTAAGAATCAAAAATTTGAAATTTTTGTATAGAAAACAATAGAAAAACTTCATCATTTTCGATTCGTACGAAAAAAAATACGCCCCATTAGTTTTTTCTAAGAAATTGTGGGAAACCATTTTGTGTTTTAAATTTTTTAGATTATTTGGAGTCTTTAAATTTGTACGAAATCTTCTCAAAAATGGTTTTCGATTTAGGTTGATTAAAAAAATTAAAAAAAAGAAAAATCTGAGAAACAATACATTTAAACTTTCGATATTAATTGTTTTAATAACTTAATTACTAATTAGTTTTTANGATTATTTGGAGTCTTTAAATTTGTACGAAATCTTCTCAAAAATGGTTTTACGATTTAGGTTGATTAAAAAAATTAAAAAAAAAAGAAAAATCTGAGAAACAATACATTTAAACTTTCGATATTAATTGTTTTAATAACTTAATTACTAATTAGTTTTTATTTTTTTTTCGTAAATAGTGTTTAATATTTATTCATATGCTTTACGGTATTAAAATACTAAATTCATATCTAAGTGGAAAGTGTGACAAAAGATTAATTATGTACTTATGTATGTATGAAAATCCAGTGAAAAACTGTTGAATATTTTTCTGCGAAGAAAACTTTTCCAAATTTCAATCCTAAAAGAATAAAAAGACGAGTCGTGCCCACCAACAGAAGCAACAATATTCTGGCAACAGCTGATAAAAGGTGAATTGATTAAACGAAAATTTGTATGTACATAAGGCCGGTCCAAAAAGCTTTCCTCCCAGAACTGAAGAATATCTCATTTTGCAGAGCTTTTATCTTTCGTATGTGTTTTATATGAAGAAAAGGCATTTTTTCGTAGAATCGCTACAAAATCGTTAAAAACTGCTTTTTTATCGAATAACAATGTACCAAAAAAGAGATTTTCCTGTATATTTTTAGACCACCCTCATATATATACTTACTTAAAATCTACATGTATGCCGTTGTTAAAATTTAGAAAGGTTCCAAAGCAGATTTTCCAAAAAATTTTCTTTTTGTTAATTTTTAATTCTTGACTTCAAGCTCCGGATTAAAAGATTTGCCTCAGTTAATTTTTCTCATTATTCAGTTTAATGCAGTTGATTAGTCGCGAAATGTAACATTTGATATCGAAATTTGCCACATACCTTCCTAGTAACAAGATTTTTGAACACAACCTATTCTGCCGGACCACAGGAAAATAAGAGCGGAGTGGAACGACGCTAGGGTAATCAGACGACGATGCACACTGCAAAATAGCGTACTCTCACCAGTATTATGGCTACTAACGGTCAACAAATTACTAAAGGAATTCGATGGGAAAGCGCCCAAGCTAGCCATGAATGGGCATCTCGAGTGGAACTAGGGCTTAACGCAGACAAAACAGATCTTATACTCTTCACAAGAAGATATAAGGTCCTAGTGTGGATACCCTCGAGGCTAGGCTGTCAGTTAAAGACCACACAAAGTATTTGGGAGTAGCCTTCGACAGTAAGCTGCTGTGGAAGCGCAATGTTGAGAAAAGGATGAAGAATGTTAAAGAATGCTGGGATTCAATTGAGGTCTTTCACCTGCCCTGATGCATTGGTGCTATACAGAAATAGTCAGACCAACACTGCTCTATGGCGCTTGGGTGTGGTGGAATGCCGCATAAAAGTCATCATACCCCCGGGGCAAAGGAGAAGGTTCAGCACCTCGTGGCACTATCACGGGATCGCTGAGACCCCCTTTAAGNTAGTCAGACCAACACTGCTCTATGGCGCTTGGGTGTGGTGGAATGCCGCAAAAAAGTCATCATACCCCCGGGGCAAAGGAGAAGGTTCAGCACCTCGTGGCACTATCACGGGATCGCTGAGACCCCCTTTAAAGGCTGCTCTTGAAATAGCCCTCATATTACCGTCCATTGAGCTATTCGCGGAGCACCGTGCTGCTAAATCCGCAGGTAGATTGACGGCCATAGGGTAATTAAATTTCAGAGCCTTTGGGCACAGCTTAATTGGGGCGGGAAGCATAAGCAGCACGGACTACATGGCACCCAGCTTTAAGGGGGAACGGGGGTTTCTCACAACGATTGCAGAGGGAGAATGGCGCAAGGAAATGAAACCTAGAAGTAGATCCGTAAGCATTTTTACGGACGGCTCTAAAATGCTGCCGCGATTGCAGCATATTTCAAGCAGAGGTTTTCTCATTGACGATAGCAGCAGAGCTAGTCTACACCGAAACGACAATCAATTCAGAAGTAAATCTAAGGCAATTACCTAATATAGTATTTCATCCTTCGCAGCTGGGAAGCCATTGACAGGCTAGCCGCCGACAGAAGGCTGCATATCTATTTGGAGCCCGGCCATGGAGGGTAATTAAATAGCAGATGAGACTGCCAAGAACGCTACCAGTCTGATTCTCGAACAGACAAACTACATTTGTAGACCACTTTAANCTTTAAGGGGGAACGGGGGTTTCTCACAACGATTGCAGAGGGAGAATGGCGCAAAGAAATGAAACCTAGAAGTAGATCCGTAAGCATTTTTACGGACGGCTCTAAAATGCTGCCGCGATTGCAGCATATTTCAAGCAGAGGTTTTCTCATTGACGATAGCAGCAGAGCTAGTCTACACCGAAACGACAATCAATTCAGAAGTAAATCTAAGGCAATTACCTAATATAGTATTTCATCCTTCGCAGCTGGGAAGCCATTGACAGGCTAGCCGCCGACAGAAGGCTGCATATCTATTTGGAGCCCGGCCATGGAGGGTAATGAAATAGCAGATGAGACTGCCAAGAACGCTACCAGTCTGATTCTCGAACAGACAAACTACATTTGTAGACCACTTTAACACTTGTACAACGAAATATACCACAATATGTTTCGGCAGTTCAGGGATAGATGGGATGAGCTAACCACTTGCAAAACTGCAAAAATGGTGGGCGAAAACGGCCGAAGTAACTATGCTCGCTTCCTGTACGACTACAAAAGGAATACTGCTGAGTTATTATCGGATTACTTACGGCGCATATCCTGGTGGCTGCTCACGCACGAAAAATGGGTATTACCAGCGTGGACAGGCGCAGGAAGTGTCGTGAGCGGGGTACCAAGGAAACCATGGAGCATCTTCTCTGCCGATGTCCTGCACTGTCAAAACCAGGACTAAAATGCTTGGGAGCCTTCCAATTCGAGAAGGTAGAGGACATCTCAAAAGCAGGGCTGAAATTTCTACTTAAATTCGAAAAGAGCGTTGACATGTTTTGTGATGTCTACTTTAACGCATAAAAACGAGCTCCAAATGGCAACGCTAAGAAGCTACCGGTCTATCAATCAATAAGTCAATCATGGCACCGATGTGCTTGTTTTTGCATTGGTTTATTTGTGAATTGAACTGGCTTTTAGTTAGCAGTTACAAAAACCATTTGAGTCAAATTCGGAAATTATGTTGAACCTATTCTGCTGACTGGGACTGTAAATAAGTATACACCAGACAAAATAGTATCGTAAACCGTTTGTGTGAGATTTTATTAAATCTAAACCTCCTACAAACAAAGCGCCGATCCCTCTGTATTTCAACCGAAGGTAGATTTCAGCAATAGATACATAAGTGTTATCTTCAGTTCCTCGCTTAGTGTGGTTCGTAATAAGCTTCAGCAGTTTTCCAACCAACATCCAGTGTTAGTCATTTGACCACGTTTCTTTGATTTGATTTCTGAAACCAGTTTGCAAGGAGGCTTCTTCACATTTATACATAGTTAGAAAAGGGAAAACATAGTTCAGTTCAGAGCCAAGTTCAATAAAGCATCCCTGTATTTTCTTTTCTTCTTATGTACACCTTCCCGATCCGCGTTTTATATTTTCAGAGCTGGAGCGTTTCTGTTTATACCTAGGACATGGTGGAATCAGCTGAGCCGCTGTATTTTATTCCGCCGCACTACGACTATATCATTCTAATATGTACATACAGCTCAACGTTCCATCGTCTGTAATATTCGCCGTCGTTAACGCGCAAAGGCCCATAAATCTACTGCGGAATCTTTCTCTCGAACACTTCAAGAGCCGCCTCATCGGATGTTTTCATTGTCCTTGTTTCCGCGCCATAAACCAGCGCGGGCATGGTGGATGACTTTTAGAGTGTAATTCAGTTGCCTACTCAGTCCAAAGTAGCACTTGATGGCCATTATCGTTTATATTTTCAACCGAATTGAATAACTTGTTTGAAAAATAGTCACCAGGAGCCATGAGCGGCATAATACTCTTCCCGCTAGATGACATCCGATCAATTTTTTGAAATACCTGGACGATAGCACCATCTAGCGTGAAAGATAAACNAGTAGCACTTGATGGCCATTATCGTTTATATTTTCAACCGAATTGAATAATTTGTTTGAAAAATAGTCACCAGGAGCCATGAGCGGCATAATACTCTTCCCGCTAGATGACATCCGATAAATTTTTTGAAATACCTGGACGATAGCACCATCTAGCGTGAAAGATAAATTGTATCATAAGTAAATTAGTGGCGAAAAACGTTTGTATAAGTAAAAAACAAAATTCCGTCAGTGACCTCCATTAGTGTATATATTCGACAACTAAATGAATGGTAAATAATACACAAAATTATGAATGGTGACGAAATGGCACAGTTAGTACTAGCTTGCAATATAATAACAGCGAATCAATTGATAGCAAAATATATAAAAACCATCTATTATGAATAACAGTGTAAATAAAAGCCATCGTAAACACCTTTTTGCTCCGCTACACTTTTGCTTTCATTTGCGAAATATCTACATGAAAAATGTGCCAGAAACTAGCAAATAAAAGTTAAAACTGCCGCAAAAGCGACATGGCGATATGACGACACTATAACACTCATTAGACGCGCATTACGTAGATGCGTAATGACTGTCAAAAACTCCATAAAAGCACATACAATTTTCAACAAAAATAAAATCTGGAGTGAAATGCGCTAAACCGTCATTGAATGCTACTTACCCGCTTACAGTAAAAGCTGCGCACTCGACAAAAACTCCACTCCACAGCTCAAGTGCTACAACTTCAATTTTCGTGCTGCATCACTTTTGGCACTTTGTCGAGTCTTTTCATTAAATACCTTGTTAACACATATTTTTACTTCGATTAAACTATTTTTTCTGCTACTCACTTTTATTTCATGCTTGAAATTACATCATGTCTTCAGAGCGTGAAGTCTATAACCTTTTTTAAGCGACTTTTTAAATATTATCTGCATGACGCGAGACACTTCTTCGGCCTCATATGTATGAATGTATGTACAATGTTTCTGGTATGTATGTACATATGTACATATTATATCGGTGAATGTTTGTTTATTAACGTGCTATCTTCTTCTATGAAACAGAGTTGCATAATCATGTCTATGTCTGATGCGCTCCCTTTCTCCAAATTACAGTGCACTTTTCCGCCTTAAGTGCTTATTGTCCAATGCTTCCGGCTGCTCGGTGCAAAAAAAAAACCGCTGCAGAAATGTGTTTTTTACGATTCTGGTTTTTAGTTTAATGCAAGTATGTAGGTACCTAAACTTTTATATTTATTGTTACATATACATACATATGTATGTATGTAGTTGAATTTCGAAAATTTCCCGTTTATTGAATAATGTTGTCACATATGGATTTACTATTTTTTGCATTAAGAAGTCTTTGCACGATTCATAATTTTGTTGAACTCTAAGAAAAGCTCCTGCGCATAATCGCGCGTCTTCAATGATTAATTCACTAATAAATGCTGGGATAATTGGGCAAATCATCGAAAATCGAAAGAACCTTCTGCGTGTTAATTATTTCTCTATTTTTGTTTTCGAGAAGTTTAATGTGAATGTAGACTTAATCTCAACATTAGCTCTTTTATGAGCTTAAATGCTACCATAAAATATATATACCCGCTATAAATATAGGTACCTATACATTAGGGCGGGTAAATTTTTTTAACCATGCGCGTATAGTATAGGAGAATTCTACGTGTAATCCTAGCAAATTTCCTGGAGAAACCATGGGCCTAAAATCAACTTGGAGTTTGCTAATAGCCAAAACTAGTTTCGAAGAAAACATGAAAATGGTCACTGTTGCGCCCTCCGGTACCAGTTTTACGAAAAAGATAAGTGCAGAAATGGATTTCTCATACCAAAAAACCCCTTATAGCATATTTTTATTAAAAATTTAAGCACTTTACGACAGTACAGCAAAATGATAAGAAACCTATTTTCGCAATTTGGCAAACTCTAAATTGATTTTTGACCTATGGTTTCTTCGGAAAATTTGCTAAGAATTCCACGCAGAATCCATCTGTGCTATAGTCGAAAAATTGCCCATACAAATTGACCCGCCCTAGTATACGTGCTTATAAAATCAATCAAAGGGTATTGCATGGCACTCATTGTGTACGCAAAAAATGTGAGCAAATGTCCTGTAAAATCTATAGTTTCGTTTTATTTATAGAATATCAAAACCTAAATACGACGAAACCGTCACCATATTCAGCATTCGCTATGCAAAGACTTTTAAGTCGACACTTCGTTATAACGGCACGGCACATTAACCGTCAATATATTCCGGTTTTCGAAATTTTTTTTGGTTATATCCGAAGACCATTTTTGTATGAAAAATTTCACAAAACGAGTTTTTTCAGGGTACTCAGCCAACTTTTTGTTATATTGAGTCTATCATTTTATCAAGGTTCGTTGTATCAAAATTACACTGTAGTAGGCACTTATAAATTGTTATCTCTATTATATACCGATTTATAAATATTTTCGAATATGCAATGTTATCAAAGCACGTAAACGTTAATGACTTCAGTAATAAATATTTACAACGATATGCGCTTTAAATTTAGTTCTCAATTCGTACATTGACTTTTAAAATCACCAACAACGCAAATTATATTTTCGATGTTTTAATTTGTGGTAAATTAGCAATAATTCGCTTATGGTGTCATAAAGAGTTCAAGTTTTAAATGGACACTGACATAGAAGAAAACGTCGATGCCTTGCAAAACCGACCATCGACCCATTGCCAAACCGCCTATATTACGGCACTCAAATTTTACAGGCGAGCGAAAAAATGGGTTTAATTTGAAGGAATTACCTTGATAGGCGGTATTTTCTGTTGTCTTAATAACGATTTTACGATTTTTATGCATAAGTCTAGATGCCTGGACTTCAGGGTTACCAAATCTAATTTTTGCCACAACGGCGATTTAGGCGGTTTTGCAACTTTTCGATGAGCGGTTATGCAAAGGTATCAACCACAAGGTTACGCTTGTAAGTACATATTTACATATGTATGTATATGCAGGGTGTCCTAGACTACCCGTCCACCTCTTCTACAATGGAGGAAAAATGCGATCTCCGAAACAGCAGCCATGACATCCACCGCTTACACTTTGTTGCTTTTTCCATTTACCCTAAGAAACAAATCGTGGTACAAAGCTTAACAACACTATTGGAATACATACATACATACATATTAATACGCCACAATAACTGACAAATAATGTGGAAAATGTTGTTTATTTGTAAACGGAAAAATATGAATAACCAAGTCGGGATGATCTATTGGTCGTATTGCCGACCTTGGGTTTCGTTCGGAAGTGGGTTAAACTGACCGGGAGTCCAGTTTTACGCCGACTCCGAACGGCGATTTTATTTTTATGAGAAGCTGTTTTTTATGGCAGAAATACACTCCGAGATTTGCCATTGCCTGCCGAGGGGCGACCGCTGTTAAGAAAGTTATTGTTTGAAAAATAAATAGATTTTGCGAAAAACGTATTTTATTTTTATATATATTTTACTTTTTATACTTTTATACTTTATATTTTTTTTTATACTCGAGCGCAATTGTGCACAAGGGTATTATAACTTTGTTCACATAACGGTTGTTTGTAACAGGCAAAACGAATCGAGATAGATATAGACAAATGAACATAAATATCAGAATGAAAAGAGAAATCGATTAAGCGGTGACTGTCTGTCCGTCCGTCCGTCCGTCCGTCTGTGCACACGATAACTCGAGTAAAAATTGAGATATCTTAACGAAACTGGGTACATGCTCTTCTTTTTGGCGTAGGACGGATGGTATTGAAAATGGGCGAAATCGGACAATAACCACGCTACCTCCCATATAACGGTAATTTTCAGAAATACGAAAACTGCGATATTTTAGTAACTACTGAAGATAATGTACATGTGGATATCTTGGTAACCGCTGCACCAATTTCTTCCACACTTGGCACAGTTGTTGACCCTGGTACAGCATACCAAATGGCCGAAAATTTTTAAAATCAGACAATAATCACGCCCACATCCCATATAACGGTAATTTCGAGAAATACGAAATCCTCGATAAATCAGTAAATATTAAAGCTAATTTATTCAAAATTGATGGTTGCAACAATTCTTTACCAGGAAATACCTTTCTGATAAAATTTTGGAAAATGGGCGTGGCACCGCCCACTTATGATCACACATATGTATCTCGTTAACCGTTCTAGCAATTTGTACCAAACTCTGTATGGTTATTGTGCTTGCCACAAAAAAGCAAACCGTTGAAAATTGTTGAAATCGGACTAAAATTACGGCCGCTTTTCATATAACGATAAATTTCAGAAATGCTTTAAATTTCAATATTTTGAAATTTAAGGATGGTAGTTTACTTAAAATTTATACACCCGCTTATCAAGTAGCGGTAGCTTTCGGAAAGGTTGAAAACATATATTTAATACTTGCGCCGGGTATTTAATGTTCGGCTCCGCGAGAAGTTAGACTTTCTTACTTGTTTTTTTTTATTTTTTTATGTATGTTACCGCATAACTTTGGACCACGTCAACCGATTTCGATAATTCTTTTTGCATCGGAAAGATAGTGTCTCAGAGGTGGTCCCTGGTCTGGTTAAGATCCGATCAGTGGATCATGAGATATATATATATATTTTTTTTATATGAGAGTTGAAGATATTCCGACGAACTGATAACCTCCTCCTTTTTTGGGAGTCGGTTAAAAAAGAAAAATATCCTACTTTAAGGAATGGGCCGTATGCTTAAAAACTAAGCGATTGCTTTTATTTAAAATTGAATGCCTTTCACTTACATTTATTTGAACAAATCGAGTACAAAGTCCGAAATTTTAAGAAAAAGCATTAGGTTTTATGTTTACGGCCCATTGTGTTAGTTCATTTAAATGAACTTTTTATTAATTACTTCATAATTCCCTATGACAAGTGATTATTACACAGAATACTACGGCGTGAAGACCTCCAATGATCTGCGCAGTTTTGCTTTATTTTGTTAAGTAGTTTTTCTTTATGTACCTGAGCAAGAGTCGCTGATCTTCATGCCTCGACCATAAGCACAAAAGTGTAGCCATTTCAAATGAGTGTTTGGTGTTGCTCAACCGGAATCAGTGCGAGTTTTTACACCTTTTCCTAATATAAACCATAGACCAAGGATCAGTCGAAGCAGTGGACTTATTTGTTTTTAACGTGAAACCAAAGAAGACCAAAGATGGGTGGCAATATGTTTTATCTTGAAAAGGGTAAAATCATCCGAGCAGTTGAATAGATTCAAAATTAATTTAAGCAATTGCTCCGAAATCCAGCATATTCTTCAGTCTTATCTGTCTGAGGCAATTCCCTGTTTCCAAACATTAAAAATTGGCTCGATGGCAAAAGATTTGGGTGGAATGAAGTGGTCAACCTCGACGCAAGCGTCTGCCTTGTGGACCTTGAGAATTCTGTTTATTTGGAAAAGATAAGAAAAACTTGAAAAAAAGCGGTGGACTAAATGTATCGAGCTGAAAAAAGAGAAATAAAAAAGGGTTTTTTGCCGAAAAAATATCTTTCATTCATAAAGTTACTGATTTATGAAACTGCTTTCGTAGTTAAGAGTTCTACGAGTCGGAATTTCTTGTTTTAGAGAGTGCATATATGTAGATTTTCAGACTTGCTATTAATGAATTTCATATCCAAACTAATCTTATCAGTTACTAGCAAATTTAGTACTAATTCGATTAGATTATCGCTCAATAGGCTCTCTATGAACGCCGTAAAGGAATAATTTTAAATGCGAGTAGTTTGCTCTTTTGTTGCGAAGAAGGTAGCTAGAGGGGCGAGCGTTATGGAGATCGTTAAGTAGCACAAAAGGAACAAGAACGTACCGAATTTGTTCAAAGAGCTGGAAAAGCCCACTTGCGTCAGTCACTTGTACCAAACCGCACATACACCCACATTCCGCCGCCACAGAAGCTTTGACTGACGCTTATGCTTCAACGGCGTATAATTGCGCAATACTCTTTTTTTTGTTGTATTTAGTTTTGTTTTACTTATTTTTTTCTTTAATTAATTAACAAACACCTCCAGCTTTGGCACACCGGATAAGCCTACATTGAGAACGTGAGCTACCTAGCAATAACAACTCAAACAATAGCAAAAACAAAATGTTAACTGCTATAAGAACAACAAGTTTGCAACAAAATAGTGACAGCTTTTGTAAACAAAGCTGCAAGTGAAGTGAACAGCAGTCAGCCGTGGAGGGTGCCTGACTGTGGAGGTGCAAAAACAACACTTCCAACACTTCTAGAAACATTCACTTTGCCGGCGGATGGCCTTCAAAAGCGTAAATATTTCAAGCAGCACGAATAAAAACAAACAAATTATAAAAAAAAAAATTCAAATAAGCAAAGAACCCAAGAATTCTTAGACAACAATGTAAAATTTTAAGTACAAATTCATAGCGCTGTAGCTAGTTTCTTTTCTTTTTTTTGTTGTTGTGCTGCTATGGTGATGGCCAAATGGGGACGTTGCCGCTTTTGCTCTGCTTGAGTGATAGATAAGTATGTGGGCACTGTTACTGCTGCTAATATAACTTCGTTATTTTTTGTTGTTTTCCCCCTCACTGCTGCTAAATCAAACACGTTTTTTTTTTCCTATCAACCTCCATGCACTTGAAAAACAACGTTAATAAGAATTTAAATAAAAACTTGGCAGCGCTGAGCGACATCTAAATACTTTCGTGGCTAACATTTTTCATAGATGCAACTTTTATGGCTTGATCGAAGCTAGTACCTTAGCATTCAGTGTTTTAACTGCCGTCTAAGTGAGTTGTATGCAATTTTTTTGTAGCCTTAAATTAAAAACATGGCCTAAAATAAATGTCAGCTGCCATCCACCAACTTCTACCCAGTCGCCTATTATGCGCCCCCTAAGTCACGCCTTCACACATAATCAGCATTCTAAGTCTAGTCAGCTACTTTGCCAATTAATCATTAAACGCCCACTGAAATATTAGATGCGCTTCAAGCAAAATCTAGTCATCAATCGCTGCAGTTAAGCTACACACATAACTCTCCAACCAAGCAGACAAATGAGCGCTTGCATGCAAAAAAAATTGACAGCTGTCGACTGTGCGCCGGTCGATTTCGATTGTGGGCTGCAAAATGCTATAGCTTTATTATTCTTATTAATGAATATATTTAATTGGCATTTATATTTATTAAGTTTTTTTTTGCAAACGATTTTAGCAAACTTAATTCGTATGCCCATATTTGTCTCTTTGACTTTTGCTTTTTGCAATTGAACGTCACACGAGTGCATCATTTTTATTTTATTATTTTTTTTTTACAAATCAGACATTACGACAAGCAAGTGCACTAAATTAAATTTGCATTGTGAAATTTATTGCATATCGTTTTTAAAATATTGCCGCTGATTGCACGCGTTTATTTTTAATATTGCCATATTTGCATTGCAGACACTTAATGTCGAAGTTACTGTTGCATTAAAATGGTTAATTTATTAGCTGGACGCTAATTGCGTTTGAGTGAACAAAAAAAGCAAACAAATTTTTAGCTTCATACTAAGTCGTTTAGCAGTTGGCATTTGTGGATTTTGGATTTTATTACACCGCTTTTGCGTTAATTTTGATAATGAAATTGTGCATTTCGGCGCTGTTTAAATACTCTGTATTGACAACGTAAAAATATTGTTGTATTAGAATCTTAATGTAATAAGCAAGTGCATCCTTTGGACCGATTTATCAATGTCTTGATCATTTATATTTTCTCATTTTAACTGAGTTATACTAAAGATAAATTTAGCTAAATAACGCTCCTTCTTTTGTTGACTCACAAAAGGGGAAATCAAAATTGATTGCGTTTGAATTAACTGCAGTGAGGAGAAGATGAAGGCTTTATTCCTCAGCAGTGTTGCCACTTTACCTCAATTGTGGTAGATCTACCACATTTTGGGTCTTTTTTCACATCTACCACAACTACCACATATCTTAAAAAACTACCACTGTTTTTCTGAAATAAAATTATTAAGCTAATTTGAAACATTTTTTTTTCATAAGAGTTGAACAGTCAATTTCCCCCTCAATATGAATTTAAATGTCAAGAAAATTCATTGTGAATATTGTTAGTTGAAGAGCTGAATGTGCTGCCGTTTCAAAATTTCTATTGCGTGCGTGAAGGATAATCTGCACTTACATGAGGCGATTATATTACAGATCCGACATCGCCTGAGAATACGCCTGTGAAGTTGCTTACCACCAGTATTTCCACAGGGAACAACACATAAGAAATTTTTAGCAAAATTAGAAATACGATATCTTTTATGATATGCAATAAAACTGAAAATCACGAAAAATAGTGCGATAGAACAAAACTAAGAACCCAGATTATCTACATTTGATTACAACTCATGGTCTGATATATTTTTTTGGGCAAATTTTTACGTTACTACAAATCTACCACTGTTTTTATTAATAATCTACCACTAATTTGGTTTCTAAAGTGACAACACTGTCCCTCAGTGAGGAATTTTTGCGATCTCTGTCATTAAATACTCTACTCAAAAAAATTAATAGAGGTTTTAAAAAAAGGAAAATGAAGATAAATATAGAGGCTATCTGATCCTTATGTCGGCCTAACTGAAACATTTTTTTCAAGCCCGTGTACCAAAAAAAAAAAAAAATGTTTGCAAAAGTTTTTTTTTCGCGTTATCTGACAGGATTACATGATAAGCGTAGCTCCTAGATCTTTTTAGACACAAAATTTAAAAAGTAGAACGTTGCAGCTTCAAAATGATTTTTTAATGTCTCAATACGACCATTTTCCAAATAAATATAGCCTGTCAAAAATCCTCAATTAGTAGGTAAGGCCAATGCAAAATTTTTATTCTTTACTATCAAAGCCAGATACATTTTCGTGGACCCCTAACTACAACTCGTGAACACCCATATTTTTCACGACAACGTAGTTTCCCGTGAACCCCTTTGGGAATCACCGGTCTAGATCTTGTTACACAAATGTAGGGGTCTAAAAGATACTGCTTCCTCGATAAACCAGCATAAACGGTGTAGATATGTGCACATCTGCATCTGAAAAATTTCATAAAGTTATTGAGCCTAGCTTTTCGCATCCTCACGACAACTAGTCCGGAGTTTATTGCGGACTCTGCATCACTTCCAACCATGCAGAGGTGGTAACTGGTGGTTACCATTAGCCACAGTGCCTACCCACTATTTTTTAATCGAATAAATATTTGTACTTGTATATGCATACAAACTGCCAACTCCTCGCACCGAGTTAGTCACGGTCCTTTGAGCCGAATACTCGTGGTTTATGTTTACGCTGATCATATTTTAGAAACAAAAATTTAGTACAAATTTTCATAATGTATAAATATATTCATACTTTGTTACCTTTACCGGAACAATAATACTAAAAAAAAACATGCAAAAGTTAGGGTTTGTAGCTATAGTGCATTAGCTGTCACAGCTGACTTAAGGCCCAACATTTTCATCGGAGCTACAGTATGGGGACGAACGCTGTTCAAAACACACCCAAAAGCAAAATGGAAAGGATGATTATCACGAGGGTATTTCCCTTCAAACCCAGCAAAGCTTCAGCAGCTCTGTCGGACCTTCTCTCTATTACCGTCTACTCTAAAAACTAGGCTTCCATTTAATATCTACAGTACAGCATTACCTCTTCCGAGGTAGGAATTCAAGGAAAAATGGTTCTAAGCTATTTGAATACGCAATGCCCAGAAAATGTAGTCTGGGTTCCCGGGCACAGAAATATTCCCGCAAACAGTATGGTGACCGAGCTGGCACTGAAGGGAACTAATCTGTAGGGCTTCGATTCTGACCCAAATGCCGTGAAGCAAACAATCTTCAAAAGAAATATGGGGTCTGTTTTTTTTAATTTACAAGAAAGCCACAAATAAGTGGTCAACGAAACAAAAAGAACGTTAAGGTCTCCTCTCTAATGACTTCTCCAGTAGTTGCAGGAACGAGGTAAAGAGCATCGACTGCTTTCTCTGCCACAGCCCTGGTTTGTCCTAAATAAGACCACGTGATTAAAGCATCCCTTAAACGATTGATTAGCGGACTAAAAATCATTCAGTATTCACAGTCTTTTCCGCTGTGTAAGGGTAAAAACATGGGAAAGTAGATGTGGTACACATCCGGCCACGCAAGTGATATCACAGTAAACCTTCTAGCTGGAGTTTGACTCTCTACATTCCCTCTACATTGGCAGTCAACATAACTTAACCTAACCTATGGGGAATCCCTAGGGCGAAGTATTACCCGTAGAACAAAATTAGCTTTATCGCCTCGACAAGGTAAATGACAAAGATAAGTTTTCCAACTTGTTTGCGTTATCTGCTCTTAAATTATGTCTACGAGCCTGTAGTATATAAAATTCATTAATGACTGACATCCTATCAAAAAAGTACTTTCAAAGGGCAAGTATTGAATAAAGGAAAAAATATATTTTTAGAAAAATAAAGTCAAAAGGCAGCATCCATTGAAATAAAGTACGAATGGTCCTAGTACTTATATCACATCCGCCACCCCCAGTCGTCTAGGGGGGCCAGGTCGTCTTCTTCGGACTTCTAACACCTAGCGCCTAAACACGTACTACACTCGCACAGCTATGGTGGACTAAATTCTAGGTTGATATAAAACTTCATGCAAAATATGCCTCCGCCAATCCTTTCGCCAAGCTTCGATCCTCCGTGTAGAAGCTCACCAGTGCTTTCTTACAACTTCTGCCTCCCGTTCACATATCCCTAGGATGGTGGTGCAAGTCTAGCCACGGAGTGATCGGTGTTGTCAGTGTGAATTCGCAGCTGCCAGGAAATAAGATTTAAATATATGGCATAATATGATTTTGAGCAGTGGCGTCTTTTTACTTAAAAAAATTAAATAAAACCGTGTATCCATAGCTTATAGCAACCTATTTACTACGTTGAGAGGTGATGCCTTATTGGAATATCATTCTTTTCAGAACAATAGATTCTATCTAACAATCTCAATTCCCCTTTCTCTTGCAAAAATGCCTGTACATCCATAATTTTATGCTAAGTTTAGACTTTAATATTCCTCATGAGTTTGTTGAGGTTTGTAGAACCGATGCCAACAGACAATATGAGATTTCATAACCGTTTGTAAGATGACGACTAACGACGTCTATCGCTAAGAAATCAGAATGGGTTAATATTAGTTTATATCAGAGTTCTGACTAATGAGTTAGGCCTTCGCAGAGCTTTTTGCTGAGCCGAGAGGTGAGCTAATCTGAAAGCTGATAGAATAAAAACAGCTCATGAATGCATACATCAAGAGATTCCTATTTAATATGCGTGCTTAAAGGCGTGCTTATATGCTCGTTGAAGAGTTCATCTCTCAGCATGGCTAATGTGACCAAGCGTACTTCTTTCGGAAGTACAGTACTTCTTTTTTCGCTCTTGTACTTCGTACTTCGAAGTACAGTCAAATGTACTTCTTTGCGATATTTTGTACTTCAGGAGGGAGATTCTGTTACCGGTTAGCGACAATTGTCGGATCGCTATCGCATTTTTTGACGCATGATATAAATGCTTTTGCGTCAAAAAGTACGATAGCGATTCGAAAATTGTCGCTAACTGGTTACAGAATCTCCCCCCAGGTCCTGTACTTCTCCGATCTTCTGGACGATCGTGACATGGCATGGATGATAAATTCGTTCAAATCATTAAAGTCGCCGGAGACCGATGGCATACCTGAGCAGCTGCAAAGGGCTCTGAAGGTGTCGTGCAATTGGTTGGATCCTATTTATGCGAACTGCGTGAGGACCGGGTACATCCCCAAGGCTAGGTAGTCAGTGTTGCGTTCATTTCGAAGACCGGAAAAAGATCTCATGTTTCCCATAGGGATTTTAGGCCTATCAGTCTCTCCGTTTTTGCTAAACACGCGTCTGCTAAAAACGCTACAGACTGATAGACCTGTACATAAACGCGATTCCCCGTGACTGTCGTTCAAGAGCTCAATATGCTTATTGCAAGAAAAGGTCCGTGAATACCGCAATGCACACATTGGTAAAGTGGTCAGAGGAAGCATTCACGCATGAAGATTATGCAGTAGGGGCCTTCGTCGATATCGATGGGGCTTTCAACAATGTCACTTCAGAGGCAAGAGTCAAGTATATTCATAATCTAGGGGTTGAAACCAACCTAGTAAGCTTATTTCGTGACAGAACTGTCGCGGCGGAGTGGGGGAGCGTCTGCACTCAGTGCACAGTCAATGGGAGCAATCCACAAGGTGATGTTCTCTCTCCTCTGCTCTGGATTGCAGTTGTAAACGACCTTCTAGAGGAACTGGAAAAAGTGGGCTGTCAGGTGATCACCTATGTAGATGACGTAGAACTTTTTTTTAAGAGACGATTTCTATACACCCGTTTTGATCTGGCTCAAGGTTACGGCGCACGCACTGCTATTAGGCTAAGGGAAACCGGGTCCTTTCGTGACATAAAAAAGGAAAATAATACGTTTCTTTACTGCAGCAAATGTTTTTATTGGGCACTTTAAAACACGTTACCTACAGACTAGGAATTTCGACCGGACCTTTTGTATCAGCGGACAAGAGGAAGATGAAGTGGAATCATCTCCCCATTTTCTTTTAGACTGTCCAACCTTCGTGAGGCTAAGATGGAAGCATTTCGGCACGCACTTCTGAACAAACACTGAGCTCTCAGGGATCGAAATTAACCGCATTCGAAATTTCATAATCGGCTTGCGGCGTTAACTTTAACCCAATCTAACCTGTTCTTCTTTGAGCTATGAAATAGTTGGTCACATTAAGCATGGCTATCAGCTCTTTACGTGTGTGTGAGGCTTTAAATCTGAGTAATACTTCAACAGTTAACAGGGCTGATTGCGAAACGCCTAGATTTGAAGAAAGATTTTTTATAAGCTAGTTTTCTTTAAAAAGCTAATTAAATTATGCCATTGATATTTTGATTTGCTCATTCATTCGCAGCTCATTGGTGTACCAAAAATTCATCAATTTAGCTGACAGCAATCACAAACAAACGACTATCGATGATCAAAAGCAATTTCACAGCACTTCAGATCTATTAGGCATTACATCATCAATAGTAAGAAACAACAAACAACTTGAGAAAAAACAACAAAAATTAATAAACACATGCCCATAATGTTGCACACGTGCACATTCACAATTAAGTAATTTCTTTTTTCTTTATTCAAAACCTAGTTTTTTGCCACAATTGTAAACAATCGGAATACAAAATCATGCTGCTGAGATTAAATGACTCAAGAATAGGATGTACATATGAGTATAAAGCTTTGACAATATGGAAACAGAGCTAAATTGGATACTTCAGATTCTTTGGAGCCGGTACCGGAATTGCCTGGTCGTCTTCTAGAGAAATTGAACCAATTTAAAGAATTAATAAAAGATAATTAAATCTAAAAATTGTTGAACGAACAATTGGGTATTATTCTTCGAAGTCTCCTTGGAAGAAACAGGGTTTTCCGATTTAAAAATTTTTATTTTCATGTATTCTAAACCATTTTTACGAAACATAGTTTTTTACCTAAATAATATAGAACAATCCTCGAGGTGAGAGCATACAAATTTCGTCTTTAATTTGTTCGGACTACCCTAATATACATACATACATAGTGTATGTATATGTCTTCATGATTAAACATTTCACTGTTCGACTGGCTGACTAACAAACTGCAAAAACATGCAGACTCCAATGCTCGTCTGCTTGCTCGTCTGGCAAACTTTTCAATCGTTCCATGCATCTCTGAGTGTTGAATTAGTCATCAATCTTCAATTTGGTTTCCATTTACACATTTTATTGGCATTGATTATTGCTTGTTGAATCTCTCACGAATTGATTTCTACACTTAGTTCACCATGTCAGTGAAATTGATGACCGTTTAAATGATTGTGATTTTCAATTACTTTTTATAGGTGCTTTTATAGTTGTGATCTTAACAAATCTTGTTTTAGGTGGAGCAGTTCTCAACGCAGAGTAATTAATGCGTAGAAAGGCAAAACTGTTCAAATGAAGTGAATCTTCTTCTTATATTGCACTACAAGGGTTGGTCGGATTGGACCGAGACCAAAAATTCGCAAATCGCCTCGCTGACGGACAAGCTTTCTGCAACTAGTCCTTCCATGGCTTTCAGCGGTGCCCTTGCTTTCGTTGTCCACCTCTACTGACGGATGCCGAGTAGAAGGATTTTTTCACCGGAGCTTAATTACTTATGCCTGCGACATGTACACGCCAGCCCTATCGTTGTTTTTTTACAGGCTTAAATATGCCCAGGTCGTTATAAAGCTCGCGCAGTTAATTATAATTTTTTTTTTCAATACCCGTCGCCCACCCGAAGAAGCACATATTTAGATCGTGCCTAGAATAGTTCTATCGCAAGCCCCCAAAGTCTCCTACTTGTTCGATTTCTTCCTTTTTACCGAGCCATATAAATGAAAGTTACTGAGTATACTCGATACTTTTGTTTCGATACGAACTACATAATTTTGTACTTGAATCGTTGCTTTGATATCTACTTGGCATTTTTCATCTACTGTCTATAAGGTAAACAATTTGATTTTTCATTCGACTAACTACCATGTTCCGTTCAGCGGCAACATCGAAGGTATTCTCTTTAAGGCTAAATTCTTCGACTTTTGGATCAAATACGATTTCTGTGCAGACCCTGATATCGAAGTCGGCAAGCACAATTTTTGCCTCACGGAGCTCATAGGCTTCTTCAAGGCGGGTATTTAATAGTGTATTGGTCTCATCGTCCTTTTCCTCCATGGGGGCGTAGCCACAAATAAGGAAAATATTGTTGGAGTTAGTTTTGATGCAAATTGCGGTAACACTGTTTTAGTTGAAAAATCCGACAGACGGGAAATATGTTACTTCTAGATAATTTGGGTACGCTGAATTCAATGGTGTTAACCATTTTGCCGAATCGGCTTATGATGCGATAAAAAATTTTCAAATAAAAACTTTGCCTAAAAAGTTACAGGTTTTCACTAAATTAACGTCGGAAAGTCCAAATATTTCGTTGAATTTTCTACAAAAACTAGAGGATCTGTTAAGAAAATATATACCAGAATACAATAAAACTCTTTGCAAACTATTTCGATCACATTTGTGGATTGTGAGCAATATTTTGTAACTTTTTTTTACCGAAAAAATGTTGTATCAACTTTAGACGAACGATTGTTCCACATACTTAATTAAAAAAAAAGGCTGTATTTTTTAGAAAAAATTTTCTCACAAAATGTTTTTTTTTTTTATTATTTATTTTTTCTCGCTTTTCTAAGTTCATAAAGCATAGCCATTATTTCCTGATTCCAATTGTTAGTCAAATAAATGGCTAAAAGTTGAAATAAGATTCCTTTAGTAAAAAAAAAATAACAAAATTGTGCTCAAAATCCACAAATGTCATCGAAATGGTTTTATTGTACTTTCAAATAATAATTTAGTGAAAAAACCCTACTTTTTATGATTTGAAAATTTTGCGTGGGGTCATGAGCCAATTTGGCAAAACTGTTAACACCATTGAATGAAAATAAATGTTCATGAGTCTGTAGTTCGGGCTCATTCCACATAGTGGAATAGACCACATGTGCGCTCACAGACCAGATAGTACCTATTGTTCTTGACATATCCCAAGAAGCTCAAACAAAACAGTATTCTTAGATTCAGCATCGAATTTTTCGAAAACAAAATAAAATTAAATGCTATTTAGCTTTAACCTTCGCATGGCTTTGAAAAGAAAACTTTATTTTTTCCCAAGCCAAATAGAAGACAATCCCGTGCATTTATCTTCTGCTGTCCATCGTCTTTGATTAGTTTTGATCAAGTCAAAACACGTGAATATTATCGTTATTGTATTAAAACAAGCTAATTTATTGAAATCGTTTATATTTGATTAAATTTCCATTCACGCCGTATTAATTATGTGAGTCTGCCGAAAACAGTCGCTGTGCAAAGTCAATGAACTCAAGCTCTGATGCTGATTAACATTTTTATTATTTTGGATGCTTTTCAATGCATGGTCTATGCAAATGTACCATTGATATCCATCTATCCATATGTAGATAAGTATATACCGACACATTTATGTACGAATCTATTGCAATTGTTATGGAGCTGCCAATCGTGATGCAAACATCATAGATACATATAGCCATTGAAATTTTGATGAGCAGCTAGACAACGCTAAAAAGAAAAAGCTGAAAGTAAAAACAAAAAAAGTAAAAGGTTTGTTTATGGGAGACATTGAAATATCGAACATTTGCATATAAAAAAAGTTTTAAAAACTAGCCACTCTTCAAACTTGAACCACTGACACACTTTCAATCTGCTACACAATATTTGTTGCTTTGCTTTAAATAACTTAAGTATTACATCTTTCGACTAAAATAAGTATTAAAATTTTTGTGTGTGCTTTATATTTTTTGTTTGCTTTAGCAAATGCAACTCCACCTTCAAAACCAACACAGTTTTTTTTTGCGATTTCGAGGCTTAAACACTCCCTCAGCTTTTGCTTCAAAATTAAAAATAAAAACTAAAAAATTATGTATGAGGGCGAGGTTTTGGTACTATTTAGTATAATGACTAACCGTGAATTCTTCAAGGTGTGCTGCATATATACATTAGTGTGGTCCAAAAATGCATGCGAAAAAGTAAAGTCGGAATTTTAATGCTCTCACCCACTAGGATTGTGTTATCCCAAAAAAGTTGTATGCCTGTTTTCAAAAAATATTTAGAGTTCGCTCAGTATGTATGTATGTATTTTATATAGGGGAAAACCAAGTTTTCGTAGAAAGGGTTAAGAATTCTTGAAATTCAAAATTTTTCAATCCGGAAACTTTGTTTCTCTTCAGGAGAATAGTAATACCAAATTGTTAATTTTACCATTTTTTTATACTGGCGATTTTTTACGGGTCCCCCCAACTAATTTTCTGGGGTTTTAAGTTGTCCTATAAAAAATAGTTAATAATAGAAAATGGTAAAATAAACAATTTGGTATTAGTATTGTTATATAAGTCTCCTGAAGGGAAACAATGGGCCGCAAACATAAAACCTAAGCAATTGCTTTTACTTAAAATTTCAGACCTTTTACTCGATTTTTCAAACAAATTAAAGTGAGAGGTATGAAATTTTAAGTAAAAGCAATAGCTTGTTTTTTATGCATACGGCCCAATGTTTTCGGATCGAGAAATATATAAATACATGGAAAACTTTTAACGCTTTGAGCGACCTTTAAATATTTTTTGATTTCAAAATAAAAAACGGGTTAAATTTTTTTTCGATATAAACAATCCCAGGAGGTAACAGGATTAAAATTTCGACTTAGCTTGTTTTTACCACCCTAGTACACATACACATCTACGAGTGCAAAAACTACGAAAGATTCTCTTCAAATCCGGCTTTCATTTGACTCACCAAATTCGTGCTGATTTATTAACGTGCATGCTGTTATTTATTTGTTGCTTTTCTACAAGAAGATTATCTGTTACCCAGCAAGGGCTCAAGCGCTTTCTTTTCACACGTCTCAATGCCATTTTGGGGTTTTACTTTCATTACACTTTCTTTTGGTATATTTTTAATATCATATTTTTAAAGTACTTTAAAGTACCGAGGCCGCATGCTATCACATTTATTATACTCATTGTTGCTTTAAGCATAAAAAATTAATAAAACAAAAAAAAAATACTAAAATCACGCTACGTGCCGTGCCACCCGAGTTAAAAAGTTGTCAAAAGTCTTCTGTTGACGACTCTATTTGCGCATACACACATACTTTAATACTGGTATGTATGTATGTATGTATGTACATATGTATATTTCTTTCAAAAGCACTAGTAAACAAAAAAGAAAATCACGTAAAGGCCACTTGGCTACTTAGTTGAATGACTGGCCAATTGTGTAGTTCCATGGCGTGTCTCTTGATTGATGTGAATCATTTCAAATTGCTATGCTAAATGGACTGCAAAAAAGTGACAATAAGTGCGTTAGTGACTTTGTATTAGTTGTTGTTTTTATGCAGCATGATATTTTGGCAATTTACCCTAATACTGTAAATGAAGAGTTAAGTACTATAACGGCAGTGCTTTGTGTAAATATTTTCATAAATGGTAATTTATGCTGAAGCACGGAGTTAAATGAAGTCCCATTGACAGACAATAAAAAAATGCGAGTCTAATTTGTTGACATTGATTATTTTGGCGTAACATAAATTTTATATAATGCCAAGGTCGCCAATTGCATGCTTTGCTAATAAAATGGGAAACATTTAGATTTAGCTTACAGTACGCAGCAAAAACTGCAGTATTTCTGTGTAAAAATGTATTCAAAAAAATTTAACATTGCTCATACTCTTACTTCAATAGTGTCATAATCCGAAAAATACAAAAAAAAACGCTACTTATACTACGTTCAAATTTACGAGCTAAACATGTTAAATGGGCTTGAACCAGTTAAATGAACAAAACATGTTCTTAAACAAGTTAAATCGCATGCAATTTTTGTTTCAAAATTGCACCAGTTAAATTATTTAACTCGTTTGAAAACCAGTTCAGCGCAGAGTTGTATCAGAAAGCTTTCTACTCCGGCCAATCAGAAATACCCAAAAGCTTTTATTGACACGCCAACGTTCAAAAAATTTATATTCTTAAAAATATTAAAAATTTTAAATTATCAAAAAATATCAAAATTGTATGCATTTCTGCCCGCCAAAAAAGAGGCCCAGGCGGTAATTAGTTATTTCCCATGAGGTCTCATCGTACGCAGAGATAAATAGTGCATACGAACTTAACATTTTTAAGTCTGTAAGTTATCCGTATGCGTTAATATCATGAAGCAGACACTCGCACAAAACAAATTGAAACACAAAAACTTGATTTTGTTTTTTTTTTTTCAAATTTTTATTGGTAATCAAACAACCGCCAAAGTTAACTCAAATGTTCAATGTGGACGATTGTGTTTTCCAAAAAGCTCTTTTTCATTTAACAAGTTAAATGGGGCCAATTTGAACGTAATATTATTCTTATATGTAGTGTAAATATTTTATTTCTGTATCGATTACCAGTATCTTACTAGAACAAAATATGTATTCATTTTTACCATAGAAGTACATATATGTATGTAAGTTCAAAGCTTTAAAGCGGCGCACATAGCGACGAATCGAGAATATAGGACGACAAAAATGTTTACTCAATACGTATTTGACATACTACGTTTATACACATGCATAAGTCGCTTTAATTCATTTCGCCGCGATTCAAAACATATGTATAAACTGAATTTCAATTCGCTTTGAAAGAGCGAAGTGTTTTGGCTCACACTCCATTTCAAATCGGTAGTTTATTTCTCCAGACAGTTAGAAAGAGTGTATAAACACCGCTCTCACTCAAAGCGAATTGGAGATCAGCTGTTCCGCTCAAATTCCAAATAATCGCATCAGTATTTAACAGCTGATTAATAATAATCGTTCTTTTTCTTTGCCACGATTTTATAATGCCGAATAAAACTAGATTTTTATCACTTTCCATTATGTTAACTTATAAAATGTCAAATGAAAATAGCTTATTTTGTTTGCTTTTGAAGACGGTTACTTTGATGCCGATATAAAGCTGTAAGTATAAACACTAGAGCGAAATATGTACGGTGTCAATGCGCTTTCAATTAAGTCGATTATTCTGTGCGTATAAACGTAGTAACAGATTTCAATTCAAGTTGGTATTTAGGGGTTTTCGTTATCACTGATTTCGAAATATATATTAAATTTTCAAAATTCGAACTTCGGAGGTATATTAGCGCTAAGTCAGATAATGTTAATTCGTAAGTACTTTTCTTGTTTTTCTTGTATGTTTTTACTTGATTGTGTCCTTTTGGTAATACTTGTAATCTAAAATATCTAAGCAAATTTTATATTGGAAATTGTAATCTGTCGTGACTAGAACTAATAATTATAAGGTTTACCCTTGTTGTGTTAGGATTTTTTTCACTAAAAAATAAATAAATAAATAAAAAAAATTGCGGATCAAATATGGCGGACGATTTAAAAAAAAAATATATTGAATGCTATGAAACTTGGTATCCATGGACATTCGTCGTCGCCGATTTCGAAACTGGTATTCAATTTTCAAAACTCAAAATGGCGGATCCAATATGGCGGACGACTTTTTCTAAATAATTGTGGAATGTGATGAAACTTGATAGCTAAGAGCTCACGGAGTCACTTATTACGAGTTTAAAATTTGATTTCCGAAATTCATATAATTATGTGAGAAGCAGCCTGAACTTTTTTGAAGCTTCCTAACATAACAAAAATGTTTTCAAATTTTCAATTTCACAAATACATTCTCATTTTCAGTCTCAAATAAAAGAAAATTTGTTTATTTTCATCTATTTGTTTTTTATTCTACTTTTATTTGGCATTTGAGTTGCTCTCAAATTTTTAATTTTATAAAGAAGACAAATTGGGCAAGCGGTTTTACCTTTAAATATTTGTATCGTGATATCTACAGCCCGATTCTGGGCACTTGATAAGTTGAAAATCTTTATGGCTGCATTTGTTTATTCATTCTGAACGTTTGGAATACACTTTTTTGTTTATTTATTCTTTAGAACGTTCCTGATGATATGTTGACGTATATTTCAAACGCATTCTGTTTATTCCGGCTGTGAAATGAGATTATCCGGAATATATAAAGAAACGCAGCCTATAACTTGTAAATTTTTTATTATTTATCAAGAATTGGTATTCTAGCACAGAAATTATAAGCTCTTTTCTTGATAAATTATCAAGATGGAAAATGCTATTGACAAGTGGAAGTTTCATGTGAAATGTATAAATTTTGTATATTAATAAATTTGTTTCTAACAATGAAATACTCCATGTGCCAGCATTTTAACCTGCAACACACGGAATTCAAGTCGACATCTTTACCTACTCGGCTACGGCAGTCAAAAGCTTTTTTTGCTTTTAAATTCATATTTTTCATACGTGACAATGAAAACAGTTCCACTCATGTGGAAATCGTAGAGCTTTTTGTTTTATCAATATTGACACAGAATGCGAAGGGAGCTTTTACTTGATAAACATCTTGATAAAATTTCTTTACAAAAAATGTATCAAGAAACCCCAGAATTGGTCGGTTAGTGTGGATATTTTATGAAAAAATTTCAAACTTTAACAGGGCTTTGCTCGTCACCATGCGCTCTCCCATTGGAACATATGCGTTTGAAAACGAGGCTTTTCTCTATGCTCTTTGCTGGCTGCTCCACTAAGTTTTTAGCCTTAGACGGGTGGATGGATATATGAACGTTCCTATGTCAACGACGACTAAAGATGGCTGTTTAATCTGTGCACATCCATATGCGGTGCCCATCACCGATATAAAGCATTCACGGCCAAAACATTCCTCACGGTGCAACAAATTATACACTTTAGATGGAAGCGCAGAGAGTAAAAGCCTTTGATCGGCACTGATATAAACCCGCGGCGAACACAGAAAGTTTTAATTACTCTGTGCATTTCCATATATGGGCAAATCCAAGCGTTGCGGACGTTACGTTCGGACGCTTCTTTTGACTTTCTTGCCGAAAACAATTATAAGTTAAAATTCTTGTGGTATAAGGTATACAGCAGTACTTATGAGAACAAAATAATGGAAATTTGAAATTGAATTAATGTCTGTGTATTTTCCTTTGGAGTTTGTGTTCGGACGTTACTGAAAAAGGAAGTGATTTTGATATGACCATCAACGTCAACCGATTTGCGCAAATTGTAATATATGGAGAACAACACCTAAAAAAATACTTTTAAGAAGAAATAATGAAGGTTGAATTAACTTTAAAACAATTGTGTACGTGCGTTTGGGACGTTACTCTTTTTGCCGTTGAAAACATTGATTTTTTAAAGCGATATTGTTGTATTTTATTAAAAGATATAGTGCTTAAAACCAAGGTTATTTGGAGCTTTGTTTCAAGAAGTAAAAGGGGCAAATCAGTTTTCTCAAATAAGTGTAAAAAGAAATTTGAACCATCAATATGTTGTACTATGCCATTTTCGACACAAAAACGCGAGAATTTGAATTGCATGTATTTTTCAGATTTTCGTTGACTATTTCTCGGATTCGCCCATATGTATTAAAGTCTATATTATGCTTTGAAATCTTCTTGCGCGGAATATTTGTTGATAGGGATTAAAAATCGGTAGCTTAAAAAGCTGAATACGGGTGTAACTGAATGTGTGCCTATCAGGGGATTCTGTTATTTATATACGTATATGTATATGTATGTGGGAACAAATTTGAGGAGTCTATGAGTTATCTCATCCTACACAAATGATTACATTTTTGTAAAAAGAAAATTGCAAAAACAATCTAAACTTGCACATACTTATTTGGCCCTAAAGCGAAGTCCAAGGCGTTAGTCAACAGATCGCAAACAAAGTGCCAAAACACGACCACGCTAATTGTAGAAAATTATGCAAGTCACGTTTTTCCCTGCTGTCTCCAGCACTCTGAAGTCGTGGCCACGCCCATTTTCACCAGCAAAAATTTCCTTGTCTGCCTTGAGCTATATATGTATGTAATGTATGTGCACACGAGCTGGCGATGTATACGTACCTATGCATCTATGTATGTCATTAAACCCTTCAATAGTCGCATTTAATGCTACGAGCTTATTGTTATTACCTATTGACAATATTGCAAATAAAATGCGCAACGTTAATTTTTTATTTGTTATCTTAATGCAAAATTTTCTTTGCTGTTGGATAGCATAAAATGTTTTCAAGCAGAATCTTACTGAGAAATTTCAAAAGAACTATCTTTATTAGTACTTTTAATGGCACTTACGACTATTTCAACAGTTGTATTGTTATAAGCCCAGCAGCTATGAACATTTGCAAGCAACTTATGTCATCTACAATTGTGTTATGTTGGTGGCGCCACTCAACTACTAAGTGGACAGTAGGTTCTCCTACTTGTTTTCTTACTCAGCTGCTCCTTATACTAAGTTTCCCGCTTTTGAGCTCAAATTGTTTTCTGATCGAATCAGCTAACCACACCTTCAGTAGGTCATACAAATTGTAATTTCGTTTAACCCACGTCGCTACTCGCTCTTCTTCTACAAAGGTTGGCATGCTGACTGCCCTGTGATTGTACTGTGGATGATGGCGCTAAGCACAACCTATTCAATGTCCGAATACCGCGAAAATGGAAGCAAGCATATATGCAAACAAAAGCCGTTTGATGGTCTATTTACATGCCAACCTAGCTAAGCCAAATGTAGTAGCCTACCTAACAAACCATTACTTTTGCTGCATAGCCATTCCATGTACCCACACCAAACCGTTGCAAAGCATTCCATGTCAACTCGGCCATGTCAATAAAGGCAACAACAGTAATAGCAGTAGCAGCAGCAGCAACGCCAATAACTGCTCACACGTGGAAAATCGTTTAACTTAGTTTGGTAGCCCCAACTACCTAAACAACCACAGTCATTCAGTGGCCACCTACTATCCACGTAAGTACATATGTACATACATATACACATATGTACTCGCATGCTTGCGTGGGGCTTTTCGAAAGTCGCAGCGGTACGTTTGAATTTGCATGCACACCAATACTTCTGACAGCTATCAGCAAGCCATGCCTACACTCTTTGTGTCAACCCTGCAGGGTAATCCATACGTTAAATAAATTCTACATATGAACTTCGATTAAATATTCAAAACGATCAGAGCTGAGCTTTCAAATCTTGGTTGATTGCGATTAACAGAAATGCCTATCTAGTTAAATTAGGTTATGTAAACCTAGGTTATCACAGCCGTGCCTGGTGTAATTATGTTGTGAAAGGACGTTTCTAAACGCTGCATGCCAATAACGAAATATCGCGAACATCTGGCGTATGTCCTAGAAAGCTCCTAAGAGCTATTCATAAAATGTTTAAATCTTAGCTTCGACCTCATCATTTTACCTACAGTCGGGTTAGTGTGTATCAGATGTTATTTTCATCACCCTGCATAAATTTAAATCAAATAAAGTCTCCCAAAAACCTGACAGGAAAGGGAACAGTCAAAAGTATTCCCACACATTTTTTTTGCTCGATGGGGACAATTTGTAGATATCCTTTCTAGCCCTCTGTTCGGGCATGCAGCTTCCTACGACATGACAGTGGTTTTGTTCTCATACAAATAAGTTTAATTAGGAAATAAACCGGCGCATCCCTCGATTGATTTTCAGCTCACCGTTAGTGAGTCTAAGACCCTGATTGTCGCTTGGCTTCTAGAAGATTTATATCCACATATTGGCTGAGGCGATTTGAGTAGAGAAAGAGTGCAGACAGTTTATGATCTGTGTTAACAGAGACGAAATCGAAGCTTTCAAAAATAAACTACTTTAAAATTGAGGCATCTTCTATTAACTGCAGTAATAAACTTAGGGGCCTCTTCACTTTTTTCTAATTATTAAGTTTTCTATCTGTAATGAATTTCAAGCACTTGGCTGTCAAAAAGAGAAATGCCTATACCACCCGCCGAATAAAGAGTCGCAAAAGGTTTTTATCTTTCTTAGTGAAAATTTATTTTAATAGTGCCAAATTTCCCGGCAGGGTATCGACAAGCTCAAATACATAAGTATATGGATACGCTATTACTAGTGATTTTTAGAGCAAACTTTTCGTACTCGTGCCTGGGACAGCATAAATGGTCTTCACTTTTAATATATTTGTCAAACATTTTATGTAGAAAGCACTTATACATTTACATATGTATATACATACATACATAAGTACTCGTACGTATTTGTTTATAGCCATTATTCTTATCCATAATTACTAATTAGTTGTTAAAAGTAGGTCGTTTGGTAGTAAATAAGCGACAGGCGTTAGTGGAGAGTATAATGAACAGCAATTAAATAGGCCAGACCTCGAATTCAGGGTGGCCGAAAGTGATTTGGTTAAAAAAAGAGGGTACTTGTTTTTAATATGAATGTAAAATGTCAATTTGTGTGTGACTTACTTACTAAGCCGTTTTGAAAGTTCTTTTGAAGTTTTAAAAGTTATACAGAACAAGTTTATGTGCTGCTAATGTCAAAGGAAAATGTTTTACGAATAAAAAGTTGTTTCAAGTCGGGGTCGCACCTAGTATAGACTTATATTAATTTGAGCGAGAAATTTTTATTTTTATTTAAGGTTAAAAGATAAAGGCAGACCTTTTTTTGATAAGAGAATAAGCGGCAATTCATTTTTTATTTTAACGAATTTTTAAAAAGAAAATTTAAGACTAAAAACAAAATAAAAGTTCTCGAAAAATTTCGAGACGTTAACTGCTTCTTTAAAAGTTCTTATGAGAAAAGGTATGAAAATTTAATTTGCTGTAAATTCATAAAAACAAATGTTTAACTCGCATTTTCTACCGCTCAATATCATCAGGCGTTTCGTAAAACGTGTTAAGCGTCGTGAAATATTATTCTTCAAATTTGTCTGCGTAATATTACCATTAAAATGTATTAAAGGGAATCGCAGTATATGATAAGGGCTAACTATATATTTTCTATCTATTTAAAAACATTTGCATGCAGTTACAAGTCCCTTACAATTATTTTAATCAATGTTTCACGTGGACAAATTTTAAGGCTTTACGAAATTACGGCGCTTAACTCATCTTTTGAATTCTCTAATTATGTTGCCTTAATATTCGAAGTGGTGTATCAAGAGTTCATTTGACTTTATAACTTGTAAATGAAGCATACCAACCGAACTTGCGAGCGTTCCAACTTCACAAATTCGTGGCCCGGGATTGAATGAAACTCGATTGGTACCAATGAAATAAAATTACAGCTGTTTTCCCTCCAACACAATTTAAACTGATCGAACACGGATGCCGTGATCTCACTTTCCGGAAAATATTGATAAATTTTTAGCCTTTGTTTATGAAAATGGTACCAAATAAAATATAGCTAAAAAGGGGGTACATCTACCAGTAAAGTTGTGAGCTCATCTTTATTTTGCCAACTCGAGGAAATTTGTGAAAAGCGATTGCCCGAATCGCGGCTTTTGATATCGAGCTTAATTTGAATCGAAATTAGCTGTATTAGGTTTATCCCCCCATCTGTAATTTTATCCGATTCGATTCGAAACGAATAATCATTCGATCACTAATGCCGCAATTCGAGCCAAAGGTTTTAAGAGCTAGGAGTAAACCGCCTCTTAAGTAGAGTTTCATTCCAGCACCCAAAGTACCGAAATTGTGTTTTTAGTTGCTAGTTCGTTTTGAGAATTCATGTATTTCATTAACGGTTTCTGATGACAATACAAAGATTTCTAGAGGTTTAATGTCGGCTTGTCTGTCTAGTTGCTGCCTGCAAAACCAGTTCTAAGCTGATCAGCCAGCTGGCGGCAACCTTCTTAGGGCCTAAGTTCAGCTTGAAATATGCCGCAATGATGTGGCAGTCGCGAGTAAAGTTTTAGAGGTAAATCTTTCGAGTGTAAACTACTTCCCGCTGTTGGGTTCAGTTTTGAACCGTCGGTATACAGGTTTTCAAAGTTTTCTAGTATATCAAATCGTGTGTGTTTACAATAACAGTTTCCAGGAGTTTAATAGGCGTGGAGCGTAGCGCTCCAGTGATTAACTTTCATACCGTCCTTTGCAATTAACTAAACATTTCATTAAAAGTAGATAATTATATAAATCTGGCTTCAAATAGAGCACTAATTATTGAGTTAAATTTTAGTAGATGCTAAAATCCTAGAAGTTGAATAAGTGACGGAATTATAATTTCAAGGTGGTTTCACATCTACCAAAGTCCTTTAGCGACTAGTCATCCTTTAAGTGAAAAAAATTATGTACATAATTTTGATTTTTAACTAAAAAGTTTTCAATAGAATGGAATAAAGAAGCTGTGTGTGAGGTATTATTACTTTTTTTTTTGGAAAGGCCCACGAATGCCATAAAGTATGGAATATAACATCGTTTAAATGTGCGGCACGGCTTCGCTCAACTCAAAAGCGATCCATTTTTTAATCAGTTTGAGCGATGGATTGGATTATGTTGGCTTTAAGGACATCGGTTGATTGTGGCTTATTGGCAAAGACCTGTCGCTTAAGGAACACCACAGACAAAATTTTTGCGACCGTTTTGTGGTGCCATGGTGATTTGGCATCAGAGACTGAAAATTAATTATAGGTTGGATAGTCGCCGCGAAAGAAAAATCGCCGACCGAGGGGGCCAAAATCTATCCGCTCCAATTATTCTCTTATTTATGTGGTAGTCAACTTGACTTCGATTGCGCGGTGAAATATCTGCCATTGCAGACAATCGCGCACACCATCTGATAAATGCAATATTTTAAATAATTGAAATTAGCAACATGAATTCCCACGTTCAAGTTATTCGGAATAAATTAAATTTATTGCGTTCGCAATCATTGCAATCATGAATTGCATTGCCACTGTCGGCAATATACATATTTATATGTAGATACATATGCAAGTATATTTTATGTATGTAGATTGCCATTGTCAAACGCTATCTGGAGTCTTGCCCCACGGCGTTACTTCAAATATAAAATAGAATAATTTTTTTTTAAGTTTCTAACATGAATGGAAAAACGTCAACAGGAAAAGAAAGAATGNTACAAGTGTGTAAACAAGCAAGCAGAGTAATGCGACCATTCATGAGTAAACCATGGGAAAATATCTACATAAATAGTGCATATATACATACATACCCTGTGGGAATAAAGCAGACAATCTCCTAAATTGACCAATTGTAAAAGTAGTTGGAAATAAACTACTTTGAAACAAATGCAGCATTTCGGCCACTGATTTTAAACTTCTTTAAGCCAAATGCATTGGAAAGTCGTTTAAATCGTGCAAATAGTCGGAAAATAGAACTTGCTTATTGCAGTCCAAACTGAACATCTGAAAAGGCATTTACATATGTACCTTGGCTGTAGCTGATTGTGCAGTGGTGCTTGCTATTGTTTCTTATATGTATACCAGGATGTTATCGGTTGCCGTCTGACGAAACATTTAAAATGAAAACAAAAGGTTTATTTTTTGTTTAGTGGCTCCGAACTATGAAAAGCATCTGTGAAGTGCAGAACGAAAGCATATTCAAATGAAAG
>NW_016158218.1:92842-96149 GCF_001687245.7 Rhagoletis zephyria | reverse complement strand
CTATATTTCAAAGCTTAATTTCGAATGTGAAGTGAAACAACATGCCAAACATGTCAAATTGAACATGTTGCAGTAACATCTATACACAAATCGGAAATGTTTAAACGACGGTCTGTTCATCTAGAGAAAAAAGCCTTTCCAATGGTGTTTTTGGTTTTGAAATCGGTTCGGTAGAATCGCCAAACGAACGGAGACAAAATTTATGTTAGCGTATTAATATATACATAGATATAATCAATAATTAGTAAACATGCTCTCCTATAGAAAAGGATGATGATGTTAAATTATTTGTTATACACTTTAGGGATTGTACGGTAGTCTCTTTTATAAAAAAGATCTTATTTCATTAATCGTATCACTAAATTTCTTGTTAATTCTTATTCTATATTTAAGTTTTGTGTTTATTTAAATAAGTTTATAATTTTTTTTCATTAACATTTTATTGAAGTTCATTCAAAAATTAAATGGTTTCAGTAAAAAATATTTCCAGTTGGGATGGATTCTTTGTATTTATTTATTTCGAAATTTTTACAGATTTTGTTTTGAATTTCATTTGAAAACTTGGAAAAAACAGAAAATATTCATAGTTTAATTAAAATTCGCAGTTTATTTGTCTTTCTTAAAAGAAAAAAATCCAAAAAAAGGTAGAAATTCATATCTAATCATTTTCACTCAATTTACTCTTAATTGCAGAACCGAAACGTCGCCGCTTCCATCCGCTGCGCAATCTCCGTCGCATCTTCCGTCGTCGCACCATTACCAGCGTCGCTGATACACCACCGAGCGCCAACACCTTACCGCCGCCCACCAGTAGTACCAGTGAAAAGAATCTGCGCAGCGTCACACTCTCTTCCATATCGTCGGTGGTCTCGGCTTCATCGCCCTCATCACCGCTAACCCACCAACAGCTGCAAGACGCCTATTCATCGCAATCGTTGCCCAAATCCAAGTCCTACTCGAGCGGTGGTGGTGGTGCTGCTGCAAGTAGTGGCCACGCAGCAAAGTCACCGCACAGAGATGCATTATTGGCAGCAGTGTTAGGAGGCAAACACAAGCAACAACAATCGAAACAGCAACAATTGCAACAACAGCTGCAACAGCAGTTGGAGGAAACCGCGCACGACAGTGAAATGTATACAACAACATCGTCGATGTACCATCATCACCAACATCAGCAGGTGGGCAGCAGTGGCGGCGTACTCTTCCAGCCGCCACTCTCAGTGCGACAGTCGCTGGGCGTGGCCGTTCTGCCGAGCGCCATGAATCGCAGCTTCTACGCTGAGCGTCAGAAGTTACGCAGTGTTGGTGATTCGTCACAGGAGCTCGACAGCAGCGGCAATGATAGTGGCAGCGCCACCGGCACGGCCAGCGTTAACAACACAGTTAGCGGTAGCGGCAGTAGCAGTGCGGGTCGTGACCGAACAAACGGATGCGTCAGCAATGAGATGACCGACAGTCAGCGCAGTCTCAGCGAGGGACGTCTTGTGGACAGGTGGGTGATAAATATGCAAGCAATTATGTACCTATGTTTATATTCACACGAGGTTCTTTTTTGTATGTAAGTTTGCATGCCTTTATTTATTCAATTAATTGGCAAGTCACGCTCGTTACACGCAGTGGTCAAATGTGCCGGAAAACTNATTTAATGTTCGGCTCCGCCCGAACTTAGACTTTCTTACTTGTTTGTATGTAAGTTTGCATGCCTTTATTTATTCAATTAATTGGCAAGTCACGCTCGTTACACGCAGTGGTCAAATGTGCCGGAAAACTTTTTTTTGTATTTCTTGCCTTTTATCATTTGTTGGGTAACATTAAAAAAATTTGCATTTTCGCAAACACGTTTATGTGACGAATGTTTTTGTTACGATTGCCAAAGCCTTTTTGCCCCAATAAGTACATAGCTGTTCGAAGCTCTCTGTGTCACTGCTGCTGCTTTCGGAAGCCGTACAACTGATTTCCGGTGCCGGCGTAACGGTTTCACTTAGACTCACATGCAATCGTACATTTGCTTGTAAATAAGTTCATACAAATTCACTCGTACATGCTTTGCATGTTTTCGTTTGTTGTTACCGTATAGCGGCTTCTTTGCAGATTCTCTTTGCGATTTACCGTACCGGCAACATATGGAAATCGATTTGGAGCACGTGACTCAGCTTATCCATTCCCTCTTTCTTTCTACATCTTTTCTAATTTATTTCCATTGATTTTCCGATGAATGTGAGGAAGCATAGCGATAACGTAACTCAATTCAGCTTTAGAAAAAATTAAGCAGAAATAAAAGCGGACAGTTTAGAAATATCGAAGACTATTTGTTGTTGTTAAAAAAATAATAATATATGTATTGAAATGCGCAAGTTTAAAGTAATCGAGTGGCAGCCGGGTTCTAAATAAAACACCTTCTCCTTTTCGCTGCTAAAATCGGAATGACTTCTTTTATTCTTTTCTTTTCACAAGATGGTGTCTTAAAACTATGCCTTAAGGCCTAGTTACACTGTTCGTGTACTAAAAATATGCTAAGGAGACTATACAATGTTACTACAGTATTAAACTCTTTTAAGTTGTCATGGTTTCAGTGTTTGAATAAATCTTTGATTTTGGGAACTTATTTCAGCGTCACATTAACTTTTTTTAAGACTTTATGGGATTTTCTAGTGTTTTATTAAATGGGATTTAATTTAATTTTTTCTTTACAAGTCGAGAGTACCTGCAGTCAGTAAATCGAGTCTGACTTCCCAGCGTTCCCGTTCTGTCTTTTTTCTAAACGATAATTTTTCGTTCGATTTGAATTTATTCTTCCCCCTAATATCTTGCAAGCTCAATACATTCCACATTCGTTTGCTGTTTTCCGTGAACATCGGATATTGGAACAAAAGATCTCCGGCAAATGCACTCTCTCTTACCAAGTTTCATCAATACGTCATTACTCATGGGTACCTGGTTCTTTTCCTCAACATGTCCGACGAATGTAGACACCCAAAAGAGCATTATGTGGCATAAAAAGAACGTGCGTATCGAAAAAAAATTATACTCTATGCCGAAACATACTCTATACCCCTTTTTATACCCGAGCGCACTTGTGCACAAGGGTATATTAATTTTGTTCACCTAACGGTTGTTTGTAACAGCCAAAACGAATCGAGATAGATACAGACAAATGTATACATAAATGATCAGAATAAATAGAGAAGTCGATTAAGCCATGTCTGTCTGTCCGTCCGTCTGTCCGTCTGTCCGTCCGTCCGTGTACACGATAGCTCGAGCAAAAATTGAGATATCTCAACGAAATTTGGTATGTAGGTTTCCCTTA
>NW_016158218.1:74512-92742 GCF_001687245.7 Rhagoletis zephyria | reverse complement strand
GCAAAATTTTCTTTGCTGTTGGATAGCATAAAATGTTTTCAAGCAGAATTTTACTGAGAAATTTCAAAAGAACTATCTTTATTAGTACTTTTAATGGCACTTACGACTATTTCAACAGTTGTATTGTTATTAGCCCAGCAGCTATGAACATTTGCAAGCAACTTATGTCATCTACAATTGTGTTATGTTGGTGGCGCCACTCAACTACTAAGTGGACAGTAGGTGCTCCCACTTGTTTTCTTACTCAGCTGCTCCTTATACTAAGTTTCCCGCTTTTGAGCTCAAATTGTTTTCTGATCGAATCAGCTAACCACACCTTCAGTAGGTCATACAAATTGTAATTTCGTTTAACCCACGTCGCTACTCGCTCTTCTTCTACAAAGGTTGGCATGCTGACTGCCCTGTGATTGTACTGTGGATGATGGCGCTAAGCACAACCTATTCAATGTCCGAATACCGCGAAAATGGAAGCAAGCATATATGCAAACAAAAGCCGTTTGATGGTCTATTTACATGCCAACCTAGCTAAGCCAAATGTAGTAGCCTACCTAACAAACCATTACTTTTGCTGCATAGCCACCGTTGCAAAGCATTCCATGTCAACTCGGCCATGTCAATAAAGGCAACAACAGTAATAGCAGTAGCAGCAGCAGCAACGCCAAGAACTGCTCACACGTGGAAAATCGTTTAACTTAGTTTGGTAGCCCCAACTACCTAAACAACCACAGTCATTCAGTGGCCACCTGCTATCCACGTAAGTACATATGTACATACATATACACATGTGTACTCGCATGCTTGCGTGGGGCTTTTCGAAAGTCGCACCGTATGTTTGAATTTGCATGCACACCAATACTTCTGACAGCTATCAGCAAGCCATGCCTACACTCTTTGTGTCCAACCCTGCAGGGTAATCCATACGTTAAATAAATTCTACATATGAACTTTGATTAAATATTCAAAACGATCAGAGCTGAGCTTTCAAATCTTGGTTGATTGCGATTAACAGAAATGCCTATCTAGTTAAATTAGGTTATGTAAACTTAGGTTATCAAAGCCGTGCCTGGTGTAATTATGTTGTGAAGGAACGTTTCTAAACGCTGCATGCCAATAACGAAATATCGCGGACATCTGGCGTATGTCCTAGAAAGCTCCTAAGAGCTATTCATAAAATGTTTAAATCTTAGCTTCGACCTCATCATTTTACCTACAGTCGGGTTAGTGTGTATCAGATGTTATTTTCATCACCCTGCATAAATTTCAATCGAACAAAGTCTCCTAAAAACCTGACAGGGAAGGGAACAGGCAAAAGTATTCCCACACATTTTTTTTTGCTCCATAGAGACAGTTTGTAGATACCCTTCCTAGCCCATTGTTCGGGCATGCAGCTTCCTACGATATGACAGTGGTTTTGTTCTCATACAAATAAGTTTAATTAGGAAATATACCGGCGCAAGGAGACTCGGGCATCCCTCGATTGATTTTCAGCTCACCGTTAGTGAGTCCAAGACCCTGATTGTCGCGTGGCTTCTAGAAGATTACTATCCACATATTGCCTGAGGCGATTTGAGTAGAGAAAGAGCTGCTTACAGCCAGTCTATGATCTGTGTTAGCAGCAGTGTTGCCAGAACTTTTTGGATGAACCGGCTAAATTGGCAAATAAAACCGGCTAAAAACGGCTAACATGTTTCAACTAAATTTCACATATTTTATTTAAATAAATCACGAGTAAAAAGACTATTTCTTGGAGAGAAGTTACAAATTCGCGCCGGAAAAAATTTTGCCAGCAAGAATTTGCAATTAGGAAAAAGATATGATTGTGGCACATGGTTGGATTTTTTGTCGACGATAATTTGAATAAACAAGTTCCTTAAATTTAAAAATTTACAAACTGGAGCGATTTTAAAATGAAAAATGTAAGTTAATACTTGTTTACTTAATTAATTTAGTTAATTCCAATGATTTGAAAGGTACTCGGAAAAAAAACTATTTATTACTATTACTATCAGATATTTTGAGTGATAATTCTCGCTGGATTTTCGACGAACAAACCTATTATCTTCCCTACAAGGCCTTTGCAGACTGACCCATTCTCAATACACTCAAATAGAAACCAATACACATAAAAAACGCTGTAAAAATTTCCCTTCAATTTTAGGGCAGTAAAACAACGACCTTAAGTTAACATCAACCGAGGCCATATGTTGACAAGGGATGCAAAATCACAGTTACACAAAAGAACTGGTCAGATTTTTCAGAAATCCCTTCAATTCTGATGTAAAATATGGTGGTAAAAAACTGCAGATCGCCCATTTAGACGACCGGATGATGTCTCGTAGAATTCCTAGCGAGTTTTGCTTTACATAAAAGTTTGTGCTCTTTTATTTTCATTTTGACTCACTTCAGTGTTGGTTCCTTTAATTAAAGTTGGCATTCGGTTTTTGGAATTTAAATAAGTTCTCAGCAAAAAAGTTTGTTTAAAAAAATACATATGTGTAAATAGTGCTTGAAAATTTCAATTTTTCCATTACCTTAAAACTTTGGGAGTGGGCAAAAATTATGTTTTTTTATTTAGGCAGAATTGAATATGCGCTATCTGGGAAGACAATATCTACATGTAATATTTATTCTGTTTGTTGGCACTATATCCAAACACAAACGCATCTTAAGTGTCTTAACAGTGAAACAATTTCTTATTTTCTAAGTTTGCGAATAAAACTTCACACTTAAAATTAAGACATTTATAACAAACATTTTATGAAGAAAATCCCTTCTTCATTTAAAATAATTTTAATAATAAGCGAAATCGGCTCAATTTCATACAATCCTGCCTGACATGAAAATTTTCTCCCCGATAAGGCTAGTAGCCATTTCTAACAGATTTTGGGTCGCTTAGTCAAAAATGGAAAAATATGTATTTATTTACATATTTGAAATTTAAGAAAACAAGGCAAATAGCAAAATCGGCTAAAAACGGCTAGGTTTTTTCTGCAAAACGGCTAACAAATCGGCTGCCGGCTAAATCGAAATTTCTCCGGCTGTTTGCTATCGCAACCGGCTAAATCTAGCCGGAAAACGGCTAAAATGGCAACACTGGTTAGCAGGGACGAAATGGAAGCTTCCAAAAATAAACTTTTTTAAAATTTAGGCATCTTCTATTAACTGCAGTAATAAACTTAGGGGCCTCTTCCCTTTTTGTTAATTATTAAGTTTTCCATCTCTAATGAATTTCAAGCACTTGGCTGTCAAAAAGAGAAATGTCAACACCCCCATCGAATAAAAAGTCGCAAAAGTTTTTATGTTTCTTAGTGAAAATTTATTTTATTTTAATAGTGCCAAATTTCCCGGCAGGGTATCGACAAGCTCAAATACATATGTATATGGATACGCTATTATTAGTGATTTTTAGAGCAAACATTTCGTACTCGTGCCTGGGACAGCATAAATGGTCTTCACTTTTAATACATTGGTCAAACATTTTTTGTAAAAAGCACTTATACATTTACATATGTACATACATACATAAGTACTCGTACGTATTTGTTTATAGCCATTATTCTTATCCATAATTACTAATTAGTTGTTAAAAGTAGGTCGTTTGGTAGTAAATAAGCGACAAGCGTTAGTGGAGAGTATAATGAACAGCAATTAAATAGGCCAGACCTCGAATTCAGGGTGGCCGAAAGTGATTTGGTTAAAAAAAGAGGGCACTTGTTTTTAATATGAATGTAAAATGTCAATTTGTGTGTGACTTACTTACTAAGCCGTTTTGAAAGTTCTTTTGAACTTTTAAAAGTTATACAGAACAAGTTTATGTGCTGCTAATGTCAAAGGAAAATGTTTTACGAATAAAAAGTTGTTTCAAGTAGGGGTCGCACCTAGTATAGACTTATATTAATTTGAGCGAGAAATTTTTATTTTTATTTAAGGTTAAAAGATACAGGCAGACCTTTTTTTGATAAGAGAATAAGCGGCAATTCATTTTTTATTTTTACGAATTTTTAAAAAGAAAATATAAGACTAAAAACAAAATAAAAGTTCCCGAAAAATTTCGAGACGTTAACTGCTTCTTTAAAAGTTCTTATGAGAAAAGGTATGAAAATTTAGTTTGCTGTAAATTCATAAAAACAAATGTTTAACTCGCATTTTCTACCGCTCAATATCATCAGGCGTTTCGTAAAACGTGTTAAGCGTCGTGAAATATTAGTCTTCAAATTTGTCTGCGTAATATTACGATTAAAATGTATTAAAGGGAATCGCAGTATATGATAAGGGCTAACTATATATTTTCTATCTATTTAAAAACATTTGCATGCAGTTACAAGTCCCTTACAATTATTTTAATCAATGTTTCACGTGGACAAATTTTAAGGCTTTACGAAATTACGGCGCTTAACTCGTCTTTTGAATTCTCTAATTATGTTGCCTTAATATTCGAAGTGGTGTATCAAGAGTTCATTTGACTTTATAACTTGTAAATGAAGCATACCAACCGAACTTGCGAGCGTTCCAACTTCACAAATTCGTGGCCCGGGATTGAATGAAACTCGATTGGTATCCAATGAAATAAAATTACAGCTGTTTTCCCTCCAACACAATTTAAACTGATCGAACACGGATGCCGTGATCTCACTTTCCGGAAAATATTGGTAAATTTTTAGCCTTTGTTTATGAAAATGGTACCAAATAAAATATAGCTAAAAAGGGGGTACATCTACCAGTAAAGTTGTGAGCTCATCTTTATTTTGCCAACTCGAGGAAATTTGTGAAAAGCGATGGCCCGAATCGCGGCTTTTGATATCGAGCTTAATTTGAATCGAAATTAGCTGTATTAGGTTTATCCCCCCATCTGTAATTTTATCCGATTCGATTCGAAACGAATAATCATTCGATCACTAATGCCGCAATTCGAGCCAAAGTTTTTAAGAGCTAGGAGTAAACCGCCTCTTAAGTAGAGTTTCATTCCAGCACCCAAAGTACCGAAATTGTGTTTTTAGTTGCTAGTTCGTTTTGAGAATTCATGTATTTCATTAACGGTTTCTGATGACAATACAAAGATTTCTAGAGGTTTAATGTCGGCTTGTCTGTCTAGTTGCTGCCTGCAAAACCAGTTCTAAGCTGATCAGCCAGCTGGCGGCAACCTTCTTAGGGCCTAAGTTCAGCTTGAAATATGCCGCAATGATGTGGCAGTCGCGAGTAAAGTTTTAGAGGTAAATCTTTCGAGTGTAAACTACTTCCCGCTGTTGGGTTCAGTTTTGAACCGTCGGTATACAGGTTTTCAAAGTTTTCTAGTATATCAAATCGTGTGTGTTTACAATAACAGTTTCCAGGAGTTTAATAGGCGTGGAGCGTAGCGCTCCAGTGATTAACTTTCACACCGTCCTTTGCAATTAACTAAACATTTCATTAAAAGTAGATAATTATATAAATCTGGCTTCAAATAGAGCGCTAATTATTGAGTTAAATTTTAGTAGATGCTAAAATCCTAGAAGTTGAATAAGTGACGGAATTATAATTTCAAGGTGGTTTCACATCTACCAAAGTCCTTTAGCGACTTGCCATCCTTTAAGTGAAAAAAATTATGTACATAGTTTTGATTTTTAACTAAAAAGTTTTCAATAGAATGGAGGTGTGTGAGGTATTATTACTTTTTTTTTTGGAAAGGCCCACGAATGCCATAAAGTATGGAATATATATAACATTGTTTAAATGTGCGCCACGGCTTCCCTCAACCCAAAAGCGATCCATTTTTTAATCACTTTTAGCGATGGCTTGGATTATGTTGGCTCTAAGGGCATCTGTTGATTGTGGCTTATTGGCAAAGACCAGTCGCTTAAGGAACACCACAGACAAAATTTTTGCGACCGCTTTGTGGTGCCATGGTGAGATTTGGCATCAGAGACTGAAAATTAATTATAGGTTGGATAGACGCCGCGAAAGAAAAATCGCCGACCGAGGGAGCCCAAATCTATCCGCGCCAATCATTCTCTTATTTATGTGGTAGTCAACTTGACTTCGATTGTGTGGTGAAATATCTGCCATTGCAGACAATCGCGCATACCATCTGATAAATGCAATATTTTAAATAATAGAAATTAGCAAAAAGAATTCCCACGTTCGAGTTGTTCGGTATAAATTAAATTTATTGCGTTCGCAATCATTGCAATCATGAACTGCATTGCCACTGTCGGCAATATACATATGCAGATATACATATTTATATGTATGTAAGTATGCAAGTATATTTTATGTATGCAGATTGCCATTGTCAAACGCTATCTGGAGTCTTGCCCCACGGCGTTACTTCAAATATTAAATAGAAAAATTTTTTTTTTAAGTTTCTAACATGAATTGAAAAACGTCAACAGGAAGAGAAAGAATGGAAATTGAGAGTTAATTTTATATAAGTTGCAGTGCCAAATGTAGCGTCATTCAAAANTGTAAACAAGCAAGCAGAGTAATGCGACCATTCATGAGTAAACCATGGGAAAATATCTACATAAATAGTGCATATATACATACATACCCTGTGAGCATAAAGCAGACAATCTCCTAAATTGACCAATTGTAAAAGTAGTTGGAAATAAACTACTTTGAAACAAATGCAGCATTTCGGCCACTGATTTTAAACTTCTTTAAGCCAAATGCATTGGAAAGTCGTTTAAATCGTGCAAATAGTCGGAAAATAGAACTTGCTTTTTGTAGTCCAAACTGAACATCTGAAAAGGCATTTACATATGTACCTTGGCTGTAGCTGATTGTGCAGTGGTGCTTGCTATTGTTTCTTATATATATACCAGGATCTTATGGCTTGCCGTCTGACGAAACATTTAAAATGAAACTAAAAGGTTTATTCTTTGTTTAGTGGCTCCGAATTATGAAAAGCATCTGTGAAGTGCAGAACGAAAGCATATTCAAATGAAAGTTCTGACTTTGAAGTTCTTTAAATCAAATACATTTGAACGTAGTTGAAGAGTCGCACAAATAGACTTGCTCCTAAAACATTAACATGTGAATAAAGTCAGTTTCTTATAAGAAAAAGGTGGAATTTCCACTACTTGTAGTTAAATTACTTTTAAAGTAGTCGATTTTCCGACTGGGAATCTATGCATGTAGATAAGAAAGTAATGACTGCTGTTTGCGTAAAAAGTGAACTAAACGGAAATCAGCTCAATCACTTTTTAGTATTGATGTCGCTGATAATGGAATCACGTTTGTTTAATTTTATGTTTCTACAGCTGACAGCGTATACCTGATATCTGACTGTAATTGTAGCTACAAGAATTGCTATTTATTTTATGTTTTATTTAGTGGTTTACTTGACAATCCTTATTTTATTTATTTATTTTACTATAATCAGTTTTTGAAAAAAAAAAAACGGAAGCAAACAAAGACGCCCAGGTAAACATCTTACTACCGTGTATTTGTCAATAATCTACTGCAACTATCAAACTTGTCAAAAATTAACTTATCAATCAATAGCACATTGTGTTTCCTTTAAACCCTTATCGTTGAAATTAAATAAAACAGAGCACACATGTATTGTTATCTTAGATATATCTGATAATTTTTGTTACTTTGTAGCAAAAAAAATCTTTATAAAAACTCAAGTAACTTAACTGTAAATTTATACGGAACTTAATAACAAAATGGCTCAGTACTTGAGCGTGATTTTAGATTTTTCTTACATTTATTAAGATTTGATTTATCATAAGTCGATAAAAAAATAGTACAGATTTTTTAAGAAAATGAAATATATATACAAGTAAAGATTAATGGAGATATTCAGAACCTCTATTAGAAAGTATGGCCAAAATTTGTTCACCGACGGCTTTAGTTCCAAAAATACTGTGTGTGACGCTGACGGATTTTCAGTTAGAAGCTTTTGAAATGCTCAGTGTCGCGGAGTAGATAGCTGAGAAAATGTGCAAATGAGCAAATGAATTTGTACTCTAAATTCCATCTAGAAGAGAATCAAGCTCCAGATCCGAAATTTTTCGGATGCGCAATCCTCTTTCCTTTCAATTTTGGTCAATTCTTGGCAAGTTATACTAGTTCCCTCCGCTTCTGGAGGGGAGATACATAAAAAACTCCGTTGTACATTACGTTGCAGAGTAGTGGACCTAGCATACAATACTGTGGAAGGTCGGCTGATTTGACGAACGCTGATTTCCGCCACCCACTATTATTATGAAAAATGTACTTCTAGAGGTAGTTTTAAACTATCCGAAAAATGTAGATTAGATTTGTTAGGCGATCTGCACTGCGACCTTAGGTCTATTGTGCCCCTAAAAATGTATACAGGAACAAACATATCTTCAAAGGTTTCCATTAATCCTCCTTTGCACCTTTTACTTTGTATTATAGATGCCACTATTACCACTTGGCTTAGCTCTTTTAATTTTTACGAAAGTAAAATTAGTTTAGTTGCAATCCGTTTTCAGTGAAAGGCATCAATCTAGCAAAAATAAGCTTTTCTCATGTTTTCCCATCTCCTGTGGCTTCTCTAGGTTTGGAGCCAGGGTTAATTTTGCAGGTTCCAAGCCTCAGGTAGATTACTAATTCTAGTGGTTACTACCTGATAAGCCACTTCAAAAGATTTTTCATTTGCGTCACCTCTGTAGAAGTAGCGTAAAGGACTGCTTCGGGCTCCTATGAGCCTCGTTTCTTAAGTGCAGCATTTAGCCAGCGATTTGTATATATGTATGTATGTATACTCTATATGTATGTTATTTATGGCATTTTGATTCCTATTTAATTCGTAAGTATTTAATATGTACATATTTATGTAATCAATCTACCCACTTAAAACATGTTGATGACTATCTGTCCTTGTCACTTTTGCTTATCATTTGGCGCGCAAAAAAAATATCAAAGCAAGATTAATTGTCAAATTTCATTGAGCGCCTTGTACATACATGCTTATAACCAGAGAACGGATTTTTAGGACCTAAAAACTTATAAAAAAGGCAAAATACAATAACTACTTAAATAGGCAGGAAAATGCACTGGAAATACCAAAAATGGCAAAAGAAGGCACTAAAGAAATATAAAAATAAAACTGATTTGGAGGAAAAATGTTCAACGGACGCCACTTCATATCCAATTCCTATATAGAACTGCTTGCCGATACCGAAAATCAAGTTAATCGGGCAGGTTCTGCAATTCACTTCCGAGTGAATTTCAACCCCTGCCAATTTGAATTCAAAGCGAGTTTGATTGAAATTCACTCGGAAGAAAATTGCAGAACCTGCCTGAATTTTTATACCCAGGCGCACTTGCGCACAAGGGTATTATAACTTTGTTCACATAACGGTTGTTTGTAACAGGCAAAACGAATGAAAAGAGAAATCGATTAAGCGGTGGCTGTCTGTCCGTGCGTCTGTGCACATGATAACTCGAGTAAAAATTGAGATATCTTAACGATGGTATTGAAAATTGGCAAATACGGACAATAACAACGCCTACCTCCCATATAACGGTAGTTTTCAGAAATACGAAAACTTCGATATTTTAGAAACTACTCAAACCTATTCATTCAAAATTGATACTTACAATGATTTTTAGACGAAAAATAAAAATATTATAAATTTTTGGAAAATGGGCGTAGCCACACCCACTTATGGTTACATATGTATATCTTGGTAACCGCTGCACCAATTTCTCCCAAAGTTGGCACAGTGGTTGGCCTTGATACAACATACCCAATGTCTGAAAATTTTCAAAATCGAACAATAACCACGCCCACATCCCATATACCGGTAATTTAGAGAAATACGAAATCTTCGATAAATCAGTAAATACTAAATCTAATTCATTCAAAATTTATGCTTGCAATTATTCTTTACCAAGACATTCGTTTATGATACAAGTAATTTTTAGCAAAAAAAAACCGACTTAAAAAAAATATATATATATCTCTATATATTTCATGATTCAATGATCGGAGCTAAACCAAATTAGTATGGGACCACCTCTGAGACACTACCTTTCCGTTGCAAGAAAAAATTATCGAAATCGGTTGACGCGGTCCAAAGTTATGCGGTAACATACATAAAAAATAAAAAATAAAAAAAATATTCCGACGAACTGATAACCTCCTCCTTTTTTGGAAGTCAGTTAAAAATTGGCACCGCCCATTTACGATCACACATACATATGTATTTCGGTAACCGTTCAATCAATTTGTACCAAACTCGGTATGGTTATTGTTCTTGCCACATAAAAGCAAAACATTGAAAAGTGTTGAAATGGGACCAAAATTACCGCCACTTTTCATATAACGGTAAATTTTAGAAATGCTTGAAACTTGAATATTTCGAAATTTAAGGACGCTAATTTACTCAAAACTGATACTAACAACAATCCCTTGAAAAGAAGTACTATTAATTGGAATTTGTGGCGTGATATCGCCCACATATGAATATATCTAACCGAACGTTCTACTAAAGATGTTAGAAATGGGGATAANCGTTTGAAACTTTTATATTATCAGGAATAAGGGCTTTTTCTTCGCTATAATCGCTTTTTTAAAGGTACAATAGGCAAAAAAGGCACATATCTTAAAAAAGGCAATAAAAGGGAATTAGGGAAAGCTAAATTGTAGACATTCTTGATCAAATATACTCTATCTCTTTAAAAGAAAAAAGGCAATTTCCATAAAGTCCGTTCCCTGCTTATGACCGTGCTAGTTATAAAGAAACAACGGCCCGTAGTTGTAGTGAAAATAAAGTCGATCCTACAGTTAAAAGCATCTTTTTTGACAGATATCCCATTGTAAGTTATGTCAAAAACCTAATTTTAACTATAGAGCCGACTTTATTTTGACTATAGCTACGTACCAATATTTTACAATATCAACCCAATTTTACGTTTTTTTTCACAATTTTTTAATCAACTTGGTATAACTTTCTTGCAAGTGGTTAAGAAGCGTCAACTATCAAACCACAAAAGGTTTAAATTAAAGGCAATTAAATTTATAACTGAAATTAAAAGCCCGTGAAATTATACACGTTTTAATTTATTGCTTATTTGAAATTATGTACGATTTAGGTTAAAGACAGTACAAATACATACATACATACACATCTAACGTACTCTGATTATACATTTATTTTATTTATGTATGTGTGGTGGTAAATTTTAATAACGGCCGTGTCCAGATATTAACACAAGGTCACACAGTACATTTTACTTTTGCTTATCGGCCGTTACTCGCACACCATCACTCCGAGGCGTCTACATAGGTGTTACTTACTACTCGTATACTTTGGTTTTTTTCTCACCTATTGAACGACTTTGAACGCCTCACGACATGTCTAAATAAGGTAATACTTTCGTGCACATTGTCGATAATGATTTTGCTACAAATTGTTATTGTCGTTAAAAAAAGACGAAATAAGAAATATTTGTTCCTGAAACGCGTATATGCGCAACCAGACTGACGAGTGTGTTTTGTGATACATTTATTGTTGATAATGAACGAAGTAAGATAACAAAGAAAATAACAATAAATGTGGAAATTTTTGCACGATTGCGTAGTTAAATGGTCCAATAAGTGAAGGGTGTTAAATTGGGAAATATTGATTTTTATTTACCTTTGCATAGTTTAAAATTTTAACAAATTTTTATTGATTACCTTCACTGCATAAATTAAAGCTTAGGAAAATCTGTTTATCTTTTTATTAATTATTATTTATTTATTTTTAACTTGTAACTAATCTATTCTTAATACAAAATCCACCAAACCGCTTTTCGTCTTCAGTAACATAAAACTGTCAGAATCTAAGAAAATACACACGCACTTATTTAAGCCGTTTATTTTTAAAGTGACATACAAACGTCATTTCCACCTCTTGAGCTTACATGGTTGGTTACTTCTGACTGGATGCATCTGTAAATCGTTCAACGGAAATAGGCAAATGGAAAAACAGTTAAACTTTGTCGGACGAAGTTGAACGAACAACAGACAAGTGCAGATAGAGGGAAACGATCACTGAAATCAAGCGACATGAACTCATATGTCTGTACAGAAAATGTCAAATGAAAAGAAACCCTGCGGATCATCAAAAAAACTCCATTAATTTTGTTATTTTATAGTTTTTTCTTCTTCTTATTTGGGACTGTAACCACCTAAGCGATTNTGATCACTGAAGTCAAGCGACATGAACTCATATGTCTGTACAGAAAATGTCAAATGAAAAAAAACCCTGCGGATCATCAAAAAAACTCCATTAATTTTGTTATTTATAGTTTTTTCTTCTTCTTATTTGGGACTGTAACCACCTAAGCGATTTTGGCCGAGTTTCTTTTCTGTGCCAACTGAAGCCAAGGTGAAACCAAATCCTTTTCCGCTTGGTCTTTCCATCGCAGTGGGAGCCTTTCTCTTCCTCTGCTACCAACAGCGGTTTCCGAGTTGAACGTTTTTAGAGCTGGAGCATTCGAACGACATGGACGAGCCAGCGGAACCGCTGTTTTTAATTCGTTGCGTTGTAAAGCTCATACGACCCATCGTCTGCGGTACTCGCCGTCGCCAATGTTGTTATTGTCCAAGCTTCTGTGCCATATAACAGCACGGGCATGATGAGTGACTTATAGAGTGTGGTTTTCGTACGTCAAGAGAGGACTTTACTCCTTAAATGCCTACTCAGTCCATAGAAGCACTTGTAGGAAAGAGTGATTTTGCGTTGGATTTCGATGCTGACATTATTGTCGGAGTTAATGTGTGTTCCAAAGTAAAGAGAATTCTATAATTTCTGAAACCATAACTGTCAACAAGGACATGGCTACCAAGGCGCGAATGCGCTGACTGTTTGCTTGATGACAGGAGATACTTCTTCTTGTCGTCATTGACTTTCTTTCATTTCCTTAAACCAAAAGCTACTAGATTTCATCCTACATATTCAGAACTTTAGTTCACTACACAGAATAAATTTCAGATTTAAAATACAATATTATTCTATGNGCAGGAGATACTTCTTCTTGTCGTCATTGACTTTCTTTCATTTCCTTAAACCAAAAGCTACTAGATTTCATCCTACATATTCAGAACTTTGGTTCACTACACAGAATAAATTTCAGATTTAAAATACAATATTATTCTATGAATTTCTGAAGTAATCATTAAACAGTAGATTAACTGTATAGGCTGTATAACGATTTAGATTTTTAAACAACTAAAAAAATACTAAAAAAATTTATTTAATCTTATTTTAAGTTCTCGTATTGGAAAACCACGTTCGTTCTGAAAAAGCATCCGTGAAGTAAATAATCAAGACAAAATCTACAAAAAACAAATTATTTAATTTGCATGTTGCCTGCAGTGAAATTCGAAGCCAGACCCTCTTTGGATATCAACAAATTGTGGCAAGCAACTTTGCATACTCAGCTACAGCCAGACATATAAATGTGCTTTCAAATGTTAATTTCCATCAACACCACAGCACGCGATTTGTACTGATAAACATGTAACCGCTTTGCACGCTGGGGATACGTATGTGCACTTACATATGCATACTAAGATATGAACAGTCAAATACGTGCATACTATATTTTTGTATGAAAATATTATTTTTAGATACGAACATTTTTAAACGATAATCAAATATAAAGTATTCACGTTTACTATGCATTATTTCCCTCAGTGTATTTTATACACTGCACCGGAATTGGACAAATATATGTGTAAATATGTATGTACATATTTATGGCCGATAATTGCTTACAGACACAGCGAGTTACGCATAACACACACAAATAAGTGTTTGTTTTTTTTTGTAGGATGCATCATTAAAATTCTATACCTCTTTGAAGGTATGTGAGTGTGTGCACCACTGCGTATGTGTTACCTGTGTGAAATTTATTATGGGCGTTTTTATGGTTCATTAGACTCATTTGAGGCGTTAACCTATTTTCGCGCGAGCCACGCTGCACGTGNAAAATTATTTAATTTGCATGTTGCCTGCAGTGAAATTCGAAGCCAGACCCTCTCTGGATATCAACAAATTGTGGCAAGCAACTTTGCATACTCAGCTACAGCCAGACATATGAATGTGCTTTCAAATGTTAATTTCCATCAACACCACAGCACGCGAATGGTACTGATAAACATGTAACCGCTTTGCACGCTGGGGATACGTATGTGCACTTACATATGCATACTAAGATATGAACAGTCAAATACGTGCATACTATATTTTTGTATGAAAATATTATTTTTAGATACGAACATTTTTAAACGATAATCAAATATAAAGTATTCACGTTTACTATGCATTATTTCCCTCAGTGTATTTTATACACTGCACCGGAATTGGACAAATAATGGTAAGCAGGTGTTATGCCGCAATCCTAATAACAAATATATGTTTAAATATGTATGTACATATTTATGGCCGATAATTGCTTACAGACACAGCGAGTTACGCATAACACACACAAATAAGTTTTTGTTTTTTTTTTGTAGGATGCATCATTAAAACTCTATACCGCTTTGAAGGTATGTGAGTGTGTGCACCACTGCGTATGTGTTACCTGTGTGAAATTTATTATGGGCGTTTTTATGGTTCATTAGACTCATTTGAGGCGTTAACCTATTTTCGCGCGAGCCACGCTGCACGTGTCGCTCACACACCGACGTTTGCACTTTTACTGCAACATAACTCTTTATCTATACAATTTGTTGCTTTGCAGTGCTTCTTAGAATTTATCCTATTTAATTTTCAATCTCACTAAAAACGTAATGTCCTTTTTATTTTTATCATTACTTTCTCTTTTTTAATGTTTTTCTTTTTTGCCATTAAAGTTTGTCTTAAAATTGTGCTCAAAACAAACGGAATGATGTACAACTAACATGCATATCTTCACCTTTATAAAGTTTAATTCTGAAAAGGTTAANAATATAAAGTATTCACGTTTACTATGCATTATTTCCCTCAGTGTATTTTATACACTGCACCGGAATTGGACATAAAATGGTAAGCAGGTGTTATGCCGCAATCCTAATAACAAATATATGTTTAAATATGTATGTACATATTTATGGCCGATAATTGCTTACAGACACAGCGAGTTACGCATAACACACACAAATAAGTTTTTGTTTTTTTTTTGTAGGATGCATCATTAAAACTCTATACCGCTTTGAAGGTATGTGAGTGTGTGCACCACTGCGTATGTGTTACCTGTGTGAAATTTATTATGGGCGTTTTTATGGTTCATTAGACTCATTTGAGGCGTTAACCTATTTTCGCGCGAGCCACGCTGCACGTGTCGCTCACACACCGACGTTTGCACTTTTACTGCAACATAACTCTTTATCTATACAATTTTTTGCTTTGCAGTGCTTCTTAGAATTTACCCTATTTAAGACATTTTCATACTCACTGAAAACGTAATGTCCTTTTTATTTTTATCATTACTTTCTCTTTTTTAATGTTTTTCCTTTTTGCCATTAAAGTGTGTTTTAAAATTGTGCTCAAAACAAACGGAATGATGTACAACTAACATGCATATCTTCACCTTTATAAAGTTTAATTCTGAAAAGGTTAATTCGAGATTACCAAACCTGCCGAAGTCAATCATACAATTTTGGGAAATCGCCGTTCTTTCTTTTCTAGCTATCTATTTCAAGTTGCTTTTACAAACGGAAACCATGGAAACTTAAACCATTTTCCAAATAAATAAGTCTTTATGTTGGCGTTAAATAGCAAGACTAAACAAAGATCGATTTCATTTGTCTTTATTGATTGTTATACTAAACAGTTTATTGCACACTTTATTTGTAGAAAATTATATATTTAGCGTAGGGCCGAGCCCCTGTGCGCGCCAGTTGCTGAACTGTGTGTAAAAGTAGCCACAAACGTGCACTAAAGAAAACGTCAAACTGGTCGGCTGCCAGCAGGATTGCCATATGCGGTGATCTCTTATACAGTTGGACTTAGTTTTACAAATACCATATGGACTTAGTTTTGAAGCAAAATTTCCCCAAAGTTTCCTATGGTGAACTTAGGCAGGTTTGATGTGCATCGACTCATAAGTCACAAGTTAATATAAACCTAGGTGGCAACCCTCCTCAAAAGTGGTTTCGTTCCGTGTTTTAGTAGTTTATTTAACTGGTGAATTAAGTTAAATTTGATTTTATAAGCATGTGGCAACCCCGCTAAATATAGTTCAGAAATAAAGATTTTTCAACTCCGCCCCCCCATATTTTAATAATTCATTCAACTTAAGAAATAATTTGAATTTAACTTTTTAAATAGGTGGCAACCCTCTTCCAACACCTCAAAAATATTTTTAAATATTTCTTGACATTCTTCCTTTGAATTAACTAAATTCGACATTTCAAGTAGGTGGCAACTCTCTTCATATTNAATATTTTTAAATATTTCTTCACATTCTTCCTTTGAATTAACTAAATTCGACATTTCAAGTAGGTGGCAACTCTCTTCATATTATTTTCAAACTACTACCTTTTGAAACCCCTTCTGTTTGGCACCCATGTCGTGATACATATGTATGTCTCTTACCCAATTCCCTTAAATCAAATTGAATTTCATTTTTATAGTTAGGTTAAGAAACAAAGCTTTTCAAAACCATTTAGATTGATACCCGACTCGTAATAATTGATTTATTTTATTTTTTTAAATAATTTAAATATAATTTTTTAAAGGGTGGAAACTCTTTTAAAAAAAGTTATACCTTTAAATTTGACACCTGATTTTTGGAAAATCGAACGAACGGTGCGGATATGAGGGCATTAATTATTAAATATCAGGAATTTAATTGTTCAACAGGTGGCAACTCTTTTAGAAGCGACATAACCAGTTTGGACATCTACAGGCCAAGCGCTTTAATTTGACACCCCATTTTTGAAAATAGAGCAAACGGTGCAGATCTTTTGCCCTGGACAAAAAATCCATTCGCGTATTATATATCGAGGGCTTAATTCAAGACCCTCCATCTGCACTTTTGACAATAATGAGATTCTGATACAAAAATTTACTTAAGACTTAACTTAAACTGTCATCGGTGATATTAATGCAGACTTTGTCTAACACTTGACAGAAGAGTTTGCTATTAAATTGCAAAGCCAGAATCAACAGAAGTGATGAAAGGTAAGTCCTAGATAGGTTCTAACATCACAAAGTAGTTTTTGTGAAAATTGCAGATAGAAGGTATTGAATATAAACCCTCGATATATATACGATGCACAAGAAATGGAAAAGAAATTTCTTTTAGTAAAATGTTTTAAATCAACAATAAAAACTAGAGTGCCAGTTACTGTCGAAATTCGACAGTTTTTTTAGTTTTAGAAGCTTTGGAGAGGTTTTCTAACTTAACACGTGCAAAACTTATACGGTACAAATTAACCAGCCGGAAAATCTTGTGCTTTGGAACTAAAACGTAACTAAAATTTCTTTATCTGTAAAGGTCTTTGCAGGACTTCGGCAGGACTTGGAATTGACCCGATACATTCAAGTTTATCGATAAATTTCAATGATTTGATACATATCGATAGTTCGATGAATTTCAAGAACACTAAAATCCGATAACTCAACAAAATTCGTTAACTCGACCAACTTCGATAACTGTGAAGTTCGAGGGCTCGATAAATTTCGATAACTCAAAAATGTAAATTCTTTGGATACTTTATAAATTTTTACTTTTGACAGCTCCACATTTTTCGAAAACTATCTAAGCATTTTGATAACTCGTTACACTCTGTTAACACGATAAAATTCGATAAGCAGTGATAAATCGATAAGCGTATATAACCTTGAAATTTCGANCCAATATGGAAATTTTTAAACAACGATTTTCAACCAATTTTGAAACTATAAAAACTCTCCTCATCTACAGAAAATTACCTTTCCAACGGTGTTTTTGGTTTTGAAATCGGTAACTTTACCTTGGTCTTCATCTTTGTTTTTATCTTTCACATCTTTGCTTATTTCCTTTTCTTTTTCTATTCACGTAGATGAGATGAGGTGCGATGACGTGATAAGATGTGACGTGATTTTATGTGATGTGATAGGATGTCATGTCATGTGTTGTCATATCCTGTGATGTCATGTCATATGATGCCATATCATGTGATGCCACGTCATGTAATGCCATGTCATGTCATATCATGTGATGTCATGCCATATAATGTGATGTCATATCATATAATGTCATGTCACGTGATATCGTGTGATGTGATATCATATTATGTGATGTAATATCATGTG
>NW_016158218.1:60997-69777 GCF_001687245.7 Rhagoletis zephyria | reverse complement strand
AACTTTTTTTAAGACTTTATGGGATTTTCTAGTGTTTTATTAAATGGGATTTAATTTAATTTTTTCTTTACAAGTCGAGAGTACCTGCAGTCAGTAAATCGAGTCTGACTTCCCAGCGTTCCCGTTCTGTCTTTTTTCTAAACGATAATTTTTCGTTCGATTTGAATTTATTCTTCCCCCTAATATCTTGCAAGCTCAATACATTCCACATTCGTTTGCTGTTTTCCGTGAACATCGGATATTGGAACAAAAGATCTCCGGCAAATGCACTCTCTCTTACCAAGTTTCATCAATACGTCATTACTCATGGGTACCTGGTTCTTTTCCTCAACATGTCCGACGAATGTAGACACCCAAAAGAGCATTATGTGGCATAAAAAGAACGTGCGTATCGAAAAAAAATTATACTCTATGCCGAAACATACTCTATACCCCTTTTTATACCCGAGCGCACTTGTGCACAAGGGTATATTAATTTTGTTCACCTAACGGTTGTTTGTAACAGCCAAAACGAATCGAGATAGATACAGACAAATGTATACATAAATGATCAGAATAAATAGAGAAGTCGATTAAGCCATGTCTGTCTGTCCGTCCGTCTGTCCGTCTGTCCGTCCGTCCGTGTACACGATAGCTCGAGCAAAAATTGAGATATCTCAACGAAATTTGGTATGTAGGTTTCCATTAATCCAAGGTAGGTTGGATCGGACTGTAACCACGCCCACTTCCCATATAACGGTAATTTCCAGAAATACGAAAACTGCGATATTTTAGTAACTACTGAAGATAATTTACTCAAAATTAATATATACAATAATTTTTACACGACAAATAAGAATATTATAAATTTTTGTAAAATGGGCGTAGCCACGCCCACTTATGGTTACATGTGTATATCTTGGTAACCGCTGCACCAATTTCTTCCAAACTTGGCACAGTTGTTAGCCTTGGTACAGCATACTAAATGGCCGAAAATTAACAAAATCGGACAATAACTACGCTTACATCCCATATAACGGTAATTTAGAGAAATACGAAATCTTCGATAAATCAGTAAATATTAAAGCTAATTTATTCAAAATTGATTCTTGCAACAATTCTTTACCAAGAAATACGTTTATGGTAAAATTTTGGAAAATGGTACCAAACTCGGTATGGTTATTGTGCTTGCCACATAAAAGCAAAACGTTGAAAATCATTGAAATCGGACTAAAATTACGGCCGCTTTTCATATAACGGTAAATTTCAGAAATGCTTGAAACTGCAATATTTCAAAATTTAAGGAAGCTACTCTACTCAAAATTAATACACCCCGGCTTACCGTCTAGCGGTAGGTTTCGGAAAGGTGAAAGTCATATATTAAATACTTGCGCCGGGTATTTAATGTTCGGCGCCGCCCGAACTTAGACTTTCTTACTTGTTTATTTTGAAATCAATAATACTTAGAGGTCGCTCAAAGGGCTCAAAGTTTATATTGGAAAACAATTTTTCGTACAAATGGTATAGAATTCTTGAAAATCAATATTTTGCGATCGGAAAACTTTGTTTCTCTTCAAGAGACTTCCATTAACAATACCCAGTTGTTAATTTGAAAAATTGTTTATACTATTTTTTTGTATTTTTATTTCTTTTTTTGTATTGAACTTTGCACCACGATTGTTTATTAGGAAAAATTTAAAAATCAACAAAGTCTAAGCGGTAGAAGTTATAGCAGCTATTTCGAAAATCACCGCATCTCCTCATCACACTTATTTTTCCTACGGATCAGCACGGATCGAACCTGCTTAATCGATGTGCAAAGTCAGAAGCTTTAACCACTGAGCTATGTACACCCCGTAAACTCTTGTTCATTTTCCTTATTCAACCAACTAACTTAACTATTTTTTATAGGTCTCATAAGAACCCCATAAATGCAATTGGTATTATTACTGGAAGTCTTCTGAAGAGAAACAGAGACTCACACAAGCTCTTGGCTCAATCCTTATCCATTCGTCCTGAAATACTGAAATATACTAGCCAGAAATGCGATTGCTTTATAAAAAAGAGAACTATTTTGAAATATGAGTGTTTTTACTCCCTAGAAAATAGTTGTACAAAGTTTCAAATTCTGACTTACATGTTCTTTGTTAGATAACGAGCCACACTTTCATAAAAAGTTATAAAAATTAAATAATCGAAGGGGGAATAGCCAAAGAAAGCTAAAATGTGTCTTCCCTATTTATATTTTCGCCGCTCTATCTACAGCTTATGTTTTTTCAATTTCATTAATTATATTTATATATTATTAATAAGAATGCTGGCTGTGTTTATGGCTCACTTATATTTATTCTATGCCCTTTGTGGTAACGAAAGTGCTGCCTCGTTTGTTCGAAAACTTGTTTTTGAGCTAGAGTACAGGGAGAGACTTAATAAATTAATAAAAAAACGAATACTGAAAATCGGGGCCTAACCGATACAAATATGAAAAATGGGGACAATTATACGTCCGACTTTTAAAAAATATTCAGCGGGACAATTTTCTCAAATCGGTACTGTCCCGACAAAGTCGGTACGAATGGTCACCGTAGTTATACATGGCTATGTCCAGTGGTGAATGCCACAATAAAAATATGGTTTTACCTTGCAATGTTTCTATCATCTTCCATACAACGTCATTTATAGATACCATACAGATTACATAGGGCCTTCTGATGTGTATTGAGGAAACTTACTATCTATTTAGAGGTAATTGCCGCACATAGCTTAAAAATGTAAAAGTATTTTCCAATATCTTAAATAGTTTGGAAAAGTTTATGCATAGATGCATCGAAAATACAATAGGGGTATTCACGATCCGGTGCATACTGTCTAGCATGGTGCATATATAGCATAAATAGCATGATCGATGTTGTTTCAAGTGTTCAAACAACAACAAAATTACCTAATCATGCTGTATATGCACCATGCTAGACAGTATGCACCGGATCGTGAATACCCCTATTAAAAAAAAAACAACGCTACGTCCTTTTGGCGGTTAGGGTTCGGTAATTTTTTTTGAAAATCTTTATTCTTCACCTCATATACATAAATACTTACCCTGGTAATGCAACTAATAAAAGAATGTATGATATTCTGTTTCAGCGACTACAGTCACGATCCACTCTCTCAATCACATGACAGCGTATTTTCGGAATCGGCATCAGCGAGTCTCTTTTCCAACAGAGATTATCAGGTATGTACAGGATTACCCTTATTTCTTCAAACCTTATTCATGCAAAGTAGCCGTTGTGTTTTTTTTGTTTTTTTTTTTGATTGCATCACTAATACTTTTAACTGAGCTACATAATCCCAATTTTACACTTCCATAAAGGTTACACGTGTTCAATGGTTTACCTAGTCATGTATGTCATTAATGACTTATGGTGAGGATAAGCAAAATGCAATCGCATTAGAGTTGTTAACTTTAATGAAAATTAAAAATAACGAATGTTTAACAAGTCATAATTTGAAAATATTAACCTATTCATAATGCATAAATGCAGAAATGCACTTAAATATATAGGATTTTACCTACCAAATCGGGGATGCTCTATCTTTTGGTGGTATTACTGACTACCGGTTTGGACCGGAAGTGGGTTAAATTTAGTTTATATTTTTTCGTTTTTCAATAAGAACATTTGCACTTATTTCAGAAGTCCAGGACGATTTGAAGTTTGAAGGTCATTTAGAGGTTGAAAAGGGCACTCCCGAGAAAAAAGTTTTTGCGTTATTCAATAAACAGGTGGACAGGTGGTCTGGGTCGACTGAAATGAGTTTTCAGTGAAAAAATACAAAATAAAATTAAAAGATCTAATCTGCGCTGGTAACAGCAATTTTAAACGACAATTAAATTTCCTGCTTCAGTTGTTTGTTAATACAATTTTTAAAGCAATCGATGAATTTGGGTCCTCGTTGGTGATGGCACAGTATTAGCTCGTATTGGATGAATATTGTTCATTAGCGTAAAACGTAGACATAAATCGATTCAGATGGCCAATCGTTAGAAGAAACTATCGTAGCAATCTAATGTGAATTTGTTTGAAAACACTTGGGATTTTTCGGTCAGCAAACATTAAGATAACGGACTTAAAATCAATGGCACGATGATTCCAATGACAAAGTCTGTCTACATAGGTTCGTCGTAAAACATACAAAATTCTTAATACGATCTAAAAGACTGAATAAACGTTCGCTTTCGGCGACAGTCACTGGAATAGTGCAGAAGATTCCGAGTGATGCACAGACATTACTGAATAATTGGTCAATCTTTAATTCGTGCAACTTGTTTAAGAAATTGAAACTGAGTTACATTTTAGGACCCCAGATTTGACTCATGAATAGCCTTTAAATTACTAATTTCTGCAATAAATCGATAGAGACNCTTTTCGGTCAGCAAACATTAAGATAACGGACTTAAAATCAATGGCACGATGATTCCAATGACAAAGTCTCTCTACATAGGTTCGTCGTAAAACATACAAAATTCTTAATACGAACTAAAAGACTGAATAAACGTTCGCTTTCGGAGACAGTCACTGGAATAGTGCAGAAGATTCCGAGTGATGCACAGACATTACTGAATAATTAGTCCATCTTCAATTCGTGCAACTTGTTTAAGAAATTGAAACTGAGTTACATTTTAGGACCCCAGATTTGCCTCATGAATAGCCTTTAAATTACTAATTTCTGCAATAAATCGATAGAGACGTCCACATCGTAAGCTTCAGAAAAGTACGCTGCTTGCTCTTGCAGGTTTTCTTCGTGCGTATTGAAAGATTTGTAGCGCGTGATTTTTGCTTATTCAAGCTCCTTGGATAAATCAGATAGTCTTGTCTTGTTTCCAATGGGGCATTTCAACAGAACTGATCTCCAGAATTATAATCCATTAATTCCTGCGGTAACTCGTCAGAATTGTGTGCTTCTTGCTTTACATCTATTTTCTTGGAACGTATTCTTGTTTCAGCCGTCAGATTCATATTTTAGTAGCTTCAATGGATCTCTTTAGTTTAGTCAGACGAGCTGAACAATTTACACTAACAGACCAACGAGTTTGGAGCATACAAAATTCGTTGGTTTTTTATGCTCGCGCTCCATAGTTTCCATGTGCTTATTTTTTGAAATCATAGTCACCATTGAAATTTATCCTTCTACTTTCAGTTCATCACAGGATAATGTTTTTTCATACATACATACATATTGAAGAAAAGCACAAAATCCATTTTCAATGTAATCATTTCTTTTCATGATTTATCATATTTGAACTTTTCAAAATTTGTTTATTTGTTTACCTTCCTGCCGTTCAACCGGTCCGGGACAATTGAATCCCCTGACTCACTCTCTCGACGGGATTGGTAATTCCATACGCTCACCAGGAAAAGCATCTAATAAGTTCAAGGGAAAAGTTGAGCTTTTCGGCTCTTGGACTAGGATCAAACCTTCTTAGAAGAAGGAGACAGACACGGAGCATGATTATAGACAGGGCTGCCAACTTGGCTCAAACCGTGCCATTTTTGGCCCTTCTTAATTTTCTTAATCTTAATTTTGCAATTTCGCACAAAGTGCCAAAATAGCACTTTTGAAAAATAGTAATATTTCAATACATTTTTGTGAAATCCTTTGCGTGTACTTCCTTTTCTCATCTAAAATTTTCTAATATTTTTTTATTTGGCACGTTTTGGTCCTTTTTTATCCTCAATATGGCACTCCATAGCTAAGTATGGTTGGCAGCCCTGATTATAGGATTTTAGTAACTTTAAACTTCAACAAGTGTTTGTGTGAACCGATTGAGAATTGCGCAATTTGCATGTACTTCCAATATTATCTGCTGCTAAGGGCACTGTTATCTGTTAATTAGCTAAATATGTATAACCGTATATAAACTGCTGCAAAACTATCGAGAGCACCGCATTATCCTCAGGCAAAAAAAAAAATGGAATCAAAGAGTATAAACGTTGATAGCTGAACCTCTGACGATTTAGAATTTAGTTAGTAATTCAGTGGTTTTTGCATGTACGCCAAATAAACTGCAAATTGGAAAATTGCTCATAAACAAAACAACTTCCCTGTTTAGTCTATTGCATTTTCAGTGTCAAAGCAAAACTAATTTATGCAACAACCTTATAAAACTATTGCAAAACATAAAAATAAAAATGCGGAAAACGAAATGTCAACACAAAATGTTGGAAAAAATTGTCTCACACTATAGCAAATTGCATTTAAAATGGTCAAGGGGACTTCACATTTCCATTACATCACATCTTTAGTAAGTATTTTTCGCTTGAGGCGAATCAGAATAGCTCTGTGAGTTGAGTAAGCAAATCAAAATACCAGACTATTTACATTAGTAAAAAAAAAATTACAAAACAAAAGTTCAACAAACACTTTTGTCTACGCTAAATCTCAAGCGATGTTGATTGCCGATTGGTTCGCTCACTGCAACAGATCACGTCTCGACATCATATCGCATCGTCACATCAAATCAACCTTTTGCCATAACAACAACAACAATGTAGCAATGCAACAAAGCCAAAACAATAACAACCGAGATGAATGCAGATAACAAAGAATAATGTTGTGGGGGGGAAGAAATAACGAAGCTTTGTGGCAAAGCGAGGGATGGAAATAAGTGGCATAAATGCGATGGCACCTTCAATTTAATTGAATCAGCGCATTGAATAGAAAAATTTATTTGTTTGTTTATGAATACTGCTTCATACTTGCATACAAATGTATGTATGTACATATGTATATCTTTTTATGCTTCCCTCGGTGGGGTAAGATCAAAAATTAGATCAAGAGTTAAACTGTACAATTGTGTTGTATACCGCTTTGCTTTCAATCTCTTCTAACATTTTCTTGCTTCAGTTGTGGTTGTGTAATATTGTTGACTTTTTTATGGCGCTGTTGATTGTTGTTGATACCAATGCTGTTGCCGTTGATGCAATCAATTTAAATTGATTTTAATCAAATTTAATTTATTAATGTTGTTGCGCCATAAATTCCAGCAACCATTGCAAATTGCAGCAAGCAATGGGAGTAGAATATTTCTGCTGCTGCTACGGAAGGCGAACACATCACGAGATTGATTGCATTGATTGTTTGGCTAGTGGGTGCCTAGGGTCGCCTGCAGATGACATCAGTAATCAAGCGGCATAAAGCTTTACGCCGAGTGCTTGGTGTTGCCCACTAAAGGCGAGGCAAGACGAGAGTAGATAAATGTTCCACTAGCCGCTAAAATTGTATGCATATTTATATCGCACACCGTCTTCAAAAGGGTCACAACTCAAAATAGTACGTTCGTGAGAAAATGCGAAAAACTATTACGTAGCACATGCTAATCATATGGGCAAGGGCGAATTTACCTTGGGTTTTTTTTAAAGAAATTATAACAAAAATTAGCTGCAGCTTTTGCTGAAAGTTAAATAAAATCTCTGTGCAGATTTTAAGCGCATAATTTCAAAAATTCCAAAATTTTAGTTGTGACTCTTTTGTAGACGGTGTGCGATATGTAAGTCCGTTCCCTATTTCTCCTTTCATTTTCTTTACTTAACAAAAACCTTCGTTTGCTCTTGTTGTCAGCTTTATCTGCCCATTGACATTTGAGCTTCTTGCGCGCACGTCCCATCGCGGATTTCAATTGCTTACCCGCTTATTGAGTTTTCTGCTAGAATATAAAGTTGATGGGTTGAATTTGTGGGCGTTTTGGAAAATTGCAGATATTATAATTACATTGCTTATTTCATTAATTTCTAGAATTTAACCTACTAATACACTTGAAATAGCAGTTTGGAAATTCATGTTTTTAGCATGGATTTCCTTCATTCATCTGCTTTCTCACATTATTAGTTTATTTATGCATATGGGACGATTCACGTCAAATGTCCCAAGCGCGCTGAGCTGAGAATGGGAAATAATATTTGAAAACTATGATTTCTATAAATTTGTGTACCGGCTATCCGATGGTGCTATGCGTTTTTCAAAATCTTCCCATTTTCATGGTGAAAATTTAAAACGAAAATTTCTTTGTAATTATTCTCAATGATGGTAATTTTTAATATTGTTTTTAGTTATCTTAATCGAGAAAGGGGACTTTTTTATTTTCGCGAATTAGAAAGCGTTTTAAAGCGCGCTTAACCGCTTACTGTGCGCTTATTGTGAGAAATTTTCAAATCGATCGATACAAAAACGTCTGAGATAATGTGAGCTTAAATGACAGTTGTGTAAAAATTTGCAATCGCAGTATGATGTTTTAATTCGTGCAAGAGAACAGAGCGGTCGAGACTCGTTTAGCGGGCTCTAAAACGCTTTATAACTCGGAAAAATAAAAAAGCCTCTTTTTTTTAATAATGTTTATGTACACATATAAAAAGATCTGATCTTTCGATTGAGATAACTAAAACAATATTAAAATGACCATAATTGAGAAAAATTACAAAAAAATTTTTGTTTCGAATTTTCACCATGAAACAGGGTAAAATTTGGAAAACGCATAGCACCATCGGATAGCCCGTGCAAAAATTTATAGAAATCGTTGATTTCAAATTATTTTATTGTATTCTGTCTGCTTCCCGGCTAGTCGAAAAGTAGCTTGTTTTCCACCGCTTAGCTCGCCTGGAACATTTGACGTGCATCGCCCCATATGTAAGAATGAATGGTATCATAAAAAAATATCCACCTTTAGTTGCTCACTGAATCACCGGTCCTATTGTGCGCTGCTTAGGTTATTTTTGCCTAGCATCATTGGATAAAAGATATAAACTTGT